>NC_141034.1:31427500-31727500 GCF_052040795.2 Danio rerio | reverse complement strand
TATATATATATATCATTTACTTTTTACATGCAATTATTTAGTCATTCATTTGCTTACAACAAAATAATAAAGAACATAGCCTTTTGAGTTTCATATAATGCAATGCCCACAATAAATACCTTAAAATATTAGTATAAGAGTTTATAAAATATAAAATATATTATAAACTCTTGAATATCTGACAAAACAATAAACTTCTAAACCCTTCTTCTAAACTTTAAAAAGTGTTCAATAATAACAAAATATGTGTCACTTTATATAATTAATTCACTCAAGTTTTCATTATTTACATTATATTACAGTACATCATACATTTCAAATAAAATTAGAAAAATGTAAAATATTAAGAGGTCAGCAAATAAAAATGGTATTATATATTCTAACAATTAAATGTTTTTTCTTTGCATAACATTAAAATGTTATATATATATAACTATATATATATATATATATATATATATATATATATATATATATATATATATATATATATATATATATATATATATACACATACATTGTAATTTTTGTTTCCATGAGCAGAATCTGACATAATGCTTATACAGTAGCTGGAACATTAAATTATCTTATCTATATAAGAGTCTTCAGACATTCAGTGCTCATTACCGCACTAGGTTCTTTCAAAGTTCACTAATTAGATGATTTATTTTGATGATATGTAGAAGGTATGCAAGGACTTCAAATATTACAGATAATTAATTTGCCAGAACAACTTCTTCATTTGCCTTCAGTATTTTGTGCAGTAAAATGAACCAAAGCATACTGTAGTGCATTCCACTGTACTGTTCCTCTTTCTAATTAATCAGCTATATTTACATCTACACCTTAGAGTATTTAAAACTGAGGTTCAAGTCAAGGAGCTGAGCTTGGTTTCCAAAATTCCAAACATCATGCCTGCAGCAGTTATTGTTATTTTTATTTTTATTTTTTTACCTATGTTAGAAGAATATCATGCAGCTTACCCTCAGACCAAAATATTTTCCCTGTTCTGTTCCAGTCTCAGGACCACACATCCTTCTCTGCTAGATCAATAACATGTCGACAGGTCAAGCTCCCTGATCATCTTTCAAACAAAAATAGAGGATATAAAAAGTGATTCTATGGTAGGAAGCAAAATTTCTTCCGACATAATGGATGCTGGACTGAAATATCATGTTTTAAGTGCATGCTTGACAGTCTTGTCTAGGAATAACAACTATGTGACAAGTACACAAACAGGAAATGTCTTACAATGAATAAAAGTGACATACAAATAAAAAAGGAATTTAAATCAGGATTTTTTTATATATAAAGCTGCTAACATTCAACCTATAGTACTACTTCATTTAAAATATATAATCTTTATGAAAAAAAGGATAATCATTATTTCATTCTTCTGTTTTGGATGAATAAGATATAAAGAGATTAAGATCATTGATCATCTTTCAAACATATTTGAATTTCTATGCTAAACCTTCAATGAAATGTCTTGTTTTAAGTGGAATTCCTTATTTATAGTTGCACAATAACTGTAAAACATACACAAATAAATAAATAAAAATGTTAAAGATAACAAGAGAAAAAAGAATAATCCTTGTTTTCTGAATCGACAATGTCTCCAGGTTAAGCAACATCATTAAAGGGTCTGAAGTGATGAAGTGAACATGATTTTGCTCTTATAAATGGATGCTAATATGAAATATCTCATTTTGAATGCATGTTTGACAGAATTACCTGCAAAGTACATGTTTAGAAATTAGTCTATCATTAATAAAGTACTGTTGGGATAGCCAAGATTTAGTATTTAATAGGTGCATTTTGACAAATCACTAGAGTTGAGCCATTATAACCCTTCGGGAATTCTTATTACGTATAAATAATAGATTGCCATTCAATTGGTTTCCTGTTTCATTTAAAACTAAATAACCAATGGCCTCTTCACAGGGTCACATCTATCCCCAAACACGTCATGTTCTCTGCAACCCTGGAAATGTAATACTAGCCTGGTATACCATCTAATCACTGCAACTCAGTGTGTTGCATTTGTCATCATGTCTTCTGAAGGAAGACGCTGAAAAAAACCCTGCGAGTTAATAAAAGTTCAATTAACAGGACTGAGTGCAGGCTGAGGGAAACCTGCCATAGCCAGTCTCTTCCATGGAGCCATGCTGAGAACAGTCTCAGACTGATATTAGTTCTGACATAGTTTGCTCGCACCTGTCTGAGCACAATTACCTAAATAACAACAGCTTTGAAAATATAATAAGGGAAGTCAACTAATTTTGCTTCCCTCCTCCTTGTGCAGCAAATCCATAAATAATGGCTCAGAAAAAGCTTTTTACATCCATCTTTCCAGTCATTACTGCCACAGCCGTATGGATAAAACCATGTTATTGTTTTCATTTTCTGCGAGGGATGCTCCACTTTCTTATGAAGAAAATAGAACATCAAAAGTAACCTGAAAACAAAACACTCAAGTGCACCCAACTGCCATTTTATTAGGCATTGCCTTGCTGGTAACAGACATGAACTCCTTTTTGTCCTCAGACGTGCCATTTTGGCATAAATTCAGCAAGATGCTGGAAACATTCCTTACAGATTTTGGACCATGTTGATATGATAGCATTACTCAGTTTATGCAGATTTGTCAGCTGCACATCCATAATGCAAATCTCTCCTTTCAGCACATCCCAAACATGCTCTATTGAACGAAGATCCTGTGACTGTGGAGTCCTTTTCAGTATAGTGAACTCATTGTCATGTTCAGATGATTTGAATCTGTGACATGCTTTATCTTGCAGGAAGTAGCCATCACAAGATGACATTGTCAGCAATAATCTTCAGGTAGGTTTTGGCATCCACACAATGCTTAATGGTAACACTTTAGGTTAACCCTGTAGTCTTGGAATTCTGTATATTCTGTTTGTTCTGTGTTTTTTTCTGCTTTCAAAGTGGTATATCGGGATATATATACCTTAATAAAAATAATAAGCAGGAAATTAGGAGTTAAAAATTCATACTATTTTTGTCAATAGTGATTATTTATAGCCTAAATGTACAGCAGAAAGTGAAACTCAGTGAGTGAGTCTCAGTTTCTAGTTCTTATTGGTCACCATGTGTTCTTCTGCTGCTGCTGCTTGTTGTAGCTCATCTGCTTCAAAGTTGGATGTTCAGAGATGCTCTTTTAACAAATTATTTGAGTTACTTTTTGTATTAGTTCAAACCAATCTGACCCTTTACCAGAGCTAGGCAGGAATGAGTCGGGTTAGCAACAGGATTGGCAGCCTGATCTCACGAAGAAACATAACTATTTTACATTTTGTCAGTTTAGTGGCTAATTAGAATGTTCAGTTGCACGGAAATGTACAATTTTTAAAAGGCATGGTACCAAACCCAACCAAGTGGTGCTCGCTGCAGAGCCATTTGGGCGAGCTGAGCTCCAGCGAGGGGGAGCTTAAGCTTGAGCTCCACCTTTTTTGCACTTCTTCTACGAGTGATGTCACTGGGGGTAGGGTTAGGGGTGGGGTTGGTGTACGCATTAAAACAGCTTACAGGAGGCAGAGCGAGAGCTCATGCTCCCCCTCGCTGGAGCTCAGCTCTGCTCAAATGGCTCTGCAGCGAGCACCCTCTCAACCCAACCCCTAATCCCAACCGTCATTGAAGGATATGAAAATAGTGGCTAATTCGAAATGAAATTGTACAATTTCATTTCGAATTAGCCACTAAACCAAAAAGTTACGAATTGCCATGGAATTGGAGGCCTCCTGGGAAAAACTAGGTTGCTAGCAGGAGTAGTGTTTGTAAGGACTGCGGGAGGTGCTTACAGTATACTGAGTCTGTGTTGATCCTAATGTCCCAGTATAGTTTATAATAGATATCAATTCTAAAAGGGACTACATCTGCATGCAATAAAAAAGAAAAAGAAAATATGAGATCAAAGCATACCTCTCGAAACTTCCATTTTTCACGAGATTCTCCTGTATTTTACAGCATTATCCTGCTATCATCTCGTAAAGGTATTTCCCATATTTCTCCTGCATTTTTAAAAATCTTTTTATGAAGGGTGCCAATAAAGAGCAGATTCTCCCTATACGCAACCCATACCCCCATTATGCCCCTGGCACTAAAAGGTGTTCTGTGCTTTCGTTTTATTTAGGCATGAAAACACTTTGAAATAAATATAAAAAATGACGCAATTCCCTTAATTTCCATTACAGGCACTGTTACCCCTCCTATGAAATCCTTATAACAGTCCTGTAACAGTGTGTGACTGTCAACTGTATTAATAAGTAGTGATAAATATATACTGTTTCCCAAATAGATTCTTGTTAGTGGTTGAACAGTCTGAACAGACATATAAATAATTGTTATTAATATTAATAATATTAATAATAATAATAATAATAATAATAATAATAATAATAATAACAGTTAGGAAAGCAATCAAAGGCTTTCATTATAATGTTATATGTGTGCACTTTTAAAGTAACACCTCTGTTATTTAATGCAATCAAAATGTTCAAGTTATAGAGTGAAGAAAAGATTAATGAGATTTGATACCTTGATTCTATTTCTTTAGCTATTAATTTCACAGCACAAATCACTCATTTTCACATCCCATCTCACATGTTGACAGGTATGGATCAAGGGGCTGTTTGGACATCATTTTCAGCCGAATATGTGAAACTTTTTATGTGTTTTGCCAGTTTGCTTACATGACACATGTAATCAACGACATGTGCATGCATTGTACTTCTTTAGGGGAGTGTAGACTAAAGATAAGCGCAAACAAACATACACAACAAGCTGGAGTATGTGGTGTTGTTGTTGCTAATGTGTTTCCTGAATGCTTCATCAGCAAAGTGTGGATTTACTTTTCGTTACAACCAAGCGGAGATACATCCTACACACTCTGCAAATTATACAAAGAACCAATCACTGAGCAACCGATGACACATCATCACTTTCCTACATACTGTTACTAATTAATGGCCTAACATATGTAATATAGTGTTTTTGATTTTTCCTTTAACTAAAACTATGTAGAGAAATATGAAAAAAAAAAAAAAAAAAAAATATATATATATATATATATATATATATATATATATATATATATATATATATATATATATACACACACACACACACACACACAGACACACACACACACACACACACACACACACACACACACACACACACACACACACACACACACACACACACACACACATATATATATATATATATATATATATATATATATATATATATATATATATATATATATATATGAACTTCACGTTGTCTTGGTCACATTTAAATTCCTAAATGAATTGAAATGCTGCCATGTGATTGGCTGATTATATATTTGTCTAAATGAGCAGTTGAGAAATTGATACAAGGTGAAGAATACCCCATTATGGTCACACTGTTAGAATGTAGTGACATACAAGTTACCAAGTCCTTCAATATCTGTAAAGCCACTTGGCTCAAATGTAGTGAGTCCAGACGTTATTTATCCACGTTAAAGTTCCAAGCACAAACTGGGCTATTGTAACAAGCATACATAACGATCCTTAATGCTTTTATAATGACATTAGGGGGTTAAGTCCATTTAAGAAGGAAAGAGTAGTAGTATAAATCAATGGTGTATTATTATATGAAAACATATTAGCATTGATTTTCCATTGCTGAATTATCAGAATCACAGGAGAGAATCCGTGTGCATGCTGTGTTAATGCTTAGTTCAGTTGCTTCTTTGCTTCTTCGCATTGCAGTGATACTTGGGCTAGATTTATGGGTCTGTACAACTTAAAATGGTTATATGTTGAGGTAGCCATTACCTAAGGGAACATGGACGCTTTGGTCCCCTGAATATTACGCTCAGCTTTAATTAAGGAAATTAGCTTTTGAACAGTGACTATTTCAAAGCTCCCAGTTGGTGCACATTTTATTGCATTTAAATAGAATTTTGTCATATTTTCTTTAATTTAATGTTATCTGTTTGGTCTGAAATGTTATCTGTGTGGCCTGAAAGGTTATATTGTACTTTGTTTAGTCTGAGCATGAACAGCAATGTCACTCCCTCGAACGGCCATAAAGAGAGAAGCACATGTTGAGACAACTGAGATGAATAGCTTTGCTTGATATCATACTGCTGTCTAACAGACCATTGACATCACGAGCTGTACTTGCCAAGAAGATAAAGAGCACAATTCAGCCTCTCCATAGACACAGGGAAAAATGACCATATGGCACAAACATCACAGAGACCCTTAAATAACAACAGTTTTGCTACTATAAATGATTGCAACGGGGTTTAACAAGGTATTTTAGCAATTTCTTTTTTTATTTATTTATTTATTACATTTTAGGTATCACTTATTAAGCATTAGCAAATAGTCAGTTCATCATTTGTTAAACAACTCTACATTATGAGACATTAGTAAGCAGTTTATGAGTGTAACTACAAATGCTGTATTCTTAGCTCATAAGCACATTTATAATGTTCTTAATAATTGTGCTTTCATACTTTGTTAATGATAAAATGTCCACCACTAAATGAAGTACTGCATTATTTACAAAGCATAAATAGTCCTCATTTTAGGTCGCAAAACTGCATGAAGCATTTATTAACACATAGTAACCATTACTATATGTCTGAATAATATAAAAAAAATAGATTTGAATAGTTTATTAATCATTTACATTCATTCTAAATGATCTTGAAAAACCCCAACTACTCTTAGGTAGGTGCAGTGGGTGATTGTCTTCAGACATATTTTTTGTTGTGCTGGCTAAAAGTCTCTTTACATTCCAATAGTAGAGCTTAAAATAAAGATCTAAATGTGTTTTATGTATTTTTATATTCTGGGTAAGGCATTTGACAAAAAAAATGTTCATCCAATTAAATATTGTTGGGCCAATAATTCCCATAAATCTGATAAGTAGCCCAAACTGTGTGTCAGCAAGCGTAGATTTGTACAACTGCGCACCTCTGATAACACAGATCCGGCGATGTGCGTTCACGCGGGCCGCGGACACGTAGACATGAGTGACAGCGCTAAAAACAAATGCAGAATCAAAACTTTTTAAGATCCTAAATGAATACTGGAGTTACTTTTGCAAGCAGGAGGAAGCATGACACCAAGGCTAAAGTATTTCTTTGAGACAGGTAATGTTATATTTAGAAACTATTTTAGTCATGCAAAGCTTTTGATGTGACTATTTTCATAAGCTCTCAGCATCGATAATGTAGATTTTTACTTAGTTAAACAACAAAACATCGGTATAGCACTATTCCACCTAGCCTGTTTTACTGGGGTGAAGTTTGTTTTATATTCATATTGGTTCAATTTTGAACAATGACAACCTGTGACACACTCTCTATATTGTTTACCATGCTACTATAAATATTCGCTCTGAAACTACATGGTAGTATGGCTTAGTAATAAGTGTAATTCCTGCACACCTCAGGCCAACCACTAAGCATACAGTAGTGGCTTTAGGACAACACGTGTGAAAGAGTGAGAGCAGTGATCCTTGCATGCATGAAATTTTTCCCATTATGACAAGTTTTGCTTTCTTACTACACAACTGAAAATGTGCTAGAAGCAATACAGATTTTCGTTTGGAATTGTAGTATTATTAAGTACTATAGTACTAAGCATTATAAAGTTTTCTAACTGGCGAATGACATGATCTAGTGGGTCTCTGTCATCTTTAATGAGGACGGCAGGGGGGGGATTGTATTTGAAAGATATTATGCTAAAGGGTTAGCATTTAGGAAGATTACTTAATGCACCTTAAGATACATATAGTTTGTAAATAATGCAATACTTAATTCAGTAGTTAAAAACTGAATCATTAACAAAGTATGAAAGTACAATTATACATGTAAAAAATACAGTATTTTTAGCTGATTTTATAAACTGCTTACTAATGTCTTATAATGTAGAGTTAATGCTTAACAAATTATGAATCAACTGCTAGCTAATGCTTCATAAATTATTTATATTGTGTAGTTATTATAAAGTGTTACCCTCTTATATTGCCAATGAGCAACATACAAATACAATTAAAAGAGACAGAGAACGTTCGAGGTTACTAAAGTAACCCTTCGTTCCCCGAGGAGGGGAACGGAAGCACTATAAGTGGATTTGATTTGTAAAATCCATGCATTGGGAGGATTCGGATCAGAAGCCGCTTGTCTGGAGAGTATTGAACGGGCCAATGAATGAAATTAATTGGCAGCTTAAGCTTGCGCAGGTGTGCGACATCTGCAATTATCTCAGCATATAAGCACACCTGAAGCCAGCAGACGCCATCCTTTTAAGCTGAAGAGACTTTCAAACAGCTAAGGGACAGTCATTATGGCGACGGAGTATAGTGCTTCCGTTCCCCTCCTCGGGGAACGAAGGGTTACTTTAGTAACCTCGAACGTTCCCCTTCGGGGGGAACTTCAGCACTATAAGTGGATTTGATTTGTAAAATCCACGCATTGGGAGCCCATTGAAAGCGCCATAATGACTGCACCTTACCAACACCCCCGATGAGGAGATAGTCAAGCAAGCGTGACGCACCCACATCATGGGGGGCGCGGTCCTCCAACGTGTCCCTGGCCCTAATTTATCCTACTTCAACAGAAGTTTTACGGATTTAGATATATTTTTTGGGAAGTCGTGAGCATCTAGATAATTCTAGGAATGCGACAGTACGTTGGGAAGCGTGCAATCCCGATAGGGAGGACGCTGCGGAGGCCATCCGTTACCCAAGGGGGGGATAGATGGCAGAATTTACATATGGACTAGCCCTAAAAAGGGGGAGTACGCATAGCAAAAGAGTGGTTAGCGGAGAGGGAAGACACGGGTCCGCCCAGGGGGGGGACTTAACCGTGGCAGAATAAGCATATGGGATCGCCTAGTGGGGATCACGCATAGCAGGCACCTATACCCAAAACGCGGGCTGACCAGCGGGCAGACCTACAACGTAGTGGGCCAGCAAGTGACTCCTCCGCTGAGTCAGTGCTGGGGGCCACGGAGGAATCTGCAGGGCTCACCTGACGGGGAACTTTACTGACAGATAAAAAAGGCGCACGTACCTCCGTGTTAGGGAGAATGGCGCAGCAAGCGTGTTTCAACACCCTACCGAGTTGTCTCCTCAATCACCAAAGGGTTACCTAATACCCTTGAGGAAACCGGCTCCACTCGCAGATTGTAAAACCTTGCAAATGTGTTGGGTGTCGCCCAGCCCGCAGCTCTACAGATGTCTGTTAGAGAGGCGCCGCGTGCACGCGCCCAAGAGGATGCAACGCTCCGAGTGGAGTGTGCACGAACTCCCGGGGGACACGGCTGACCTCGACTCGAATAAGCGAGTGAAATGGCATCCACAATCCAGTGGGATAATCTTTGTTTCGATACGGCACTTCCCTGCTGCCGACCGCCATAACAGACAAAGAGCTGCTCAGATGATCTAAAATTCTGAGTACGGTCCACATAAATGCGCAGAGCGCGAACTGGACAAAGTAAAGAAAGGGCTGGGTCTGCCTCCTCCGGGGGCAGCGCTTGCAGGTTCACTACCTGATCTCTAAAGGGGGTGGTAGGAACCTTGGGCACATAACCGGGGCGGGGTCTCAGGATGACGTGAGAGTAATCCGGCCCGAATTCCAGGCACGAGTCACTGACCGAAAATGCCTCCAGGTCCCCGACCCTCTTGATTGAGGCCAACGCAACCAGCAGAGCTGTCTTCAGGGACAGAAATCTTAGAGATACTGATTCGAGTGGCTCAAAGGGATCGGATCGCAGACTCGTGAGAACGAGGGCGAGATCCCAAGAGGGCATGAGAGGGGGGCGAGATGGATTAATTCGCCTAGCACCCCTAAGGAACTGGATGACCAGGTTATGCTTTCCCACGGTGCCGCCAGCTACCGCGCTATGATAAGCGGAGATGGCGGCCACGTAAACCTTGAGAGTGGAGGGCGACAGCCTGCTGTCCAACTTCTCTTGAAGGAAAGAGAGCACAACACTAATCTGGCAATTTCGGGGGTCTTCTCTGCGAGAGACGCACCATTCAGTGAATAGACTCCACTTCAGGGCGTAGGCGCGCCTCGTGGAGGGGGCTCTAGCCTGAGTGATGGTATTAACCACCGCAGTCGGTAGGTTACCTAAGTCTTCCTCGCGTCTAGGGACCACACGTGGAGGTTCCAAAGATCGGGGCGAGGGTGCCAGATGGTGCCCTGTCCCTGAGAGAGTAGGTCCTCCCTCAAAGGGATCCGCCAGGGGAGGGCCGTCGCGAGGAGTGAGAGCTCTGATATCCAGGTCCGGTTGGGCCAAAGGGGCGCAACTAGCAGAACCTGTTCCTCGTCCTCCCTGACCTTGCACAGAAACTGCGCGAGCAGGCTCACTGGGGGAAACGCATACTTGCGCATGCCCCGAGGCCAGCTGTGGGCCAGTGCATCCGTGCCGAGAGAGCCCTCGGTCAGGGAAAAAAACAACTGGCAGTGAGCGTTCTCGGGGGAAGCAAACAGATCGATCTGGGCCTCCCCGAATCGCGCCCATATCAGCTGAACAGACTCGGGGTGGAGTCTCCATTCTCCAGGGCGTAACAGCTGTCGTGAGAGCGCATCGGCTGCACGATTGAGCGTGCCTGGGACGTGAATGGCGCGCAGCGATTTCAGCCGCGGGTGACTCCAGAGGAGCAGACGGCGGGCGAGCTGAGACATGCGGCGAGAGCGCATACCCCCCATGCGGTTGATATACGCCGCCGCCGCCGTACTGTCCGTCCTGACCAGCACGTGTTGCCGCTCCAGCACCGGTAAAAAGCGGTGGAGAGCGAGGAACACTGCCAACAGCTCTAGGTGATTGATATGCCAATGCAGCTGGGCACCCTTCCAGAGGCCCGCAGCCGCATGCCCGCGACACACGGCCCCCCAACCCGTGTTGGAAGCATCTGTTGAAACAACAACATGGCTGGACGCCTGTCCTAGAGGCACACCGGCCTGTAGGAACGAGGGGTCGTTCCAAGGGCTGAGGGCGCGGCGACACAGCGCAGTAACCGAGACCCGGTGTGTGCCCGCGTGCCATGCGCGTCTGGGGACCCGATCGTGAAGCCAGTGCTGAAGTGGTCTCATATGGAGCACCCCGAGCGGCGTGACGGCGGCTGCGGATGCCATATGCCCCAGGAGCCTCTGAAAGAACTTCAGTGGGACCACTAGTTTGCTGTCGAGCTCCCTCAGACAGTTCAGCAACAGGCGAGCGCGTTCCTCGGAGAGGTGCGCTACCATGGTGATCGAGTCCAGCTCCATCCCGAGAAAAGAAATCCTCTGCACGGGGGCGAGTTTGCTCTTTTCTCGGTTGACCTGAAGCCCCAGTAGGCGGAGATGCCGAAGCACCTTGTCCCTGTGCATAATCAATTGCTCCCGCGAGTGGGCTAAAATCAGCCAATCGTCGAGATAATTGAGTATGCGAATGCCCGCGAGCCGAAGGGGCGCTAGGGCACCCTCCGCGAGTTTGGTGAAGACCCGCGGAGACAGAGAGAGCCCGAAGGGGAGGACCTTGTACTGCCACGCTCGACCCTCGAACGCAAACCGCAGAAATTGGCGGTGGCGTGGAAGAATGGAGACATGGAAATACGCGTCCTTCAGGTCTATGGCTGCAAACCAATCCCGAGGACGAACGCATTGGAGAATGCGCCTCTGCGTGAGCATTCTGAACGGCAGCCTGTGCAGACAGCGCAGATCTAGGATTGGCCGTGACCCACCGCTCTTTTTGGGTACGATGAAGTATGGGCTGTAAAACCCACTCTCCATCTCGGCTGGAGGAACCGGCTCGATTGCACCCTTCGCCAGGAGGGCAGCAATCTCCTCTCGCAAGACAGGGGCGGACAGGGGGCTGACCCTGGAGAAATACACGCCCGTAAACTTGGGGGGCCGTTTCGCGAACTGAATCGCGTAACCGAGTCTGATTGTGCGTATGAGCCACCGCGAGGGGCTGGCCCGCGCTAACCAGGCAGGCAGAGCCCTCGCTAATGGAGTCATCGCTACAATCGCTGACGTACCAGCGGTGGGGCAGCGCGGAGTGGGTGTGCTGATCCGGGAAGCACGAGGGTCCCGCGGAAGAGCTGGAGGAGAGCGATTCGCTCTGGCTCCGCACCCTGACTCCGGAGAGGGGGCTGGAGGGCTGAGGGAAGGGAGACCGTCCCCCCAGCGCTCGTGAGCCACTGGCGAAGCACGTAGAGTCTGCGAGCCGGAAGGCAGCGCGTCCCGGACTGGCAGAACTCGTGCAGTCACATCCGGGGAAGGGAAAAAGTGCTCTTTTACTGATGTTTTGGTGGCACTGAAAAGTACCGTTGTTATCGGGGCCCCGCCCTCCAGCGGGGAAAGAGCAAGTTTCCTCTTCTCCGGATGGCCTGTCTCAGGGACGCTTCGCGGTCCGTTTACCGGACTTAACGGCAAACCCCGCCACGTAGAGGCGCCGCGCGGACAAAGATTGACCGCGATAGCGCGCTCCACTGACGGGATCGCCTCATACCCCCTGGCAGCTCCGCCGTCAAGGGCGGTGAGGGCGGAGGCACACGCAGCACGGGCAGAGAAAGGTGCCCTCCAAGACTGCGTGAGCCTACTGTGCACTTCCGGGAAGAAGGGGACGAGAGGCTTCGAAGGCTTCGCCTTCTGGTCCTCTACGTAGCACCCATCTAGTCGGTCCGGCCGCGGAGCTGGGGGATAAACCATCTCCAACCCCACGGCCGAAGCAGCCCGGGAAAGCACGGCTAACATGTCCGCTTCAGGATCCGATTTGACAGCGCTCACCTGCCCGGAGGGGGCGAGCGGGTCCGGATCTTTGTCGGACAGTGAAAGCCCACCCTCCGATGCCGCGGAGGACATCTGATCTCCGGTGTCAGCGAGTGTGAGAGCTACCATCTGGTTAGACGGATCACTCTCACCACCCGAAGCTTGGATGGAGCGCCGTGAGGAGCGAGAGGTCCGCGAGCCCGTGGGCGGCGGATTATCTCCCGCTGAAACCCTCAGATCTGCCCGAGCGCCCGCTGCTTTTTTAGAACAGGAGGCAACTGGGGTGGCTCGCTCTCTTGCGAAAGTTAGCCGCGATCTTAGCTGTGCAACGGTCATGGCATCGCAATGACGACATGAACCGCCCGCGAGCACCGCATAAACATGCTGGACCCCCAAACATGCAATGCAGTGATCGTGTCCATCATCCGGAGCCAGGAAACCCCCGCATCCAGAAACGCACAGTCGGAGCGCCATCCTGAAAAGGACGTGCTGCACGACTGTGTTGCTCTTTTAGGAAAGTTGCAACTATACGCACCGCTCTGGAGGACCGGACCCAAAGAACCGCAGGCAAGGGAGTAACCCAGCTCGACCGTCTGCCACCGCGAAGACCCACTCTGGACCGGGAGACACACTCGTTCGCTCTGAAGTGCTGATCAGCAAGAGGAACCCTCATCGACTCACTCAGAAAGGATCTGAAGCGAAAAGGATGGCGTCTGCTGGCTTCAGGTGTGCTTATATGCTGAGATAATTGCAGATGTCGCACACCTGCGCAAGCTTACGCTGCCAATTAATTTCATTCATTGGCCCGTTCAATACTCTCCAGACAAGCGGCTTCTGATCCGAATCCTCCCAATGCGTGGATTTTACAAATCAAATCCACTTATAGTGCTGAAGTTCCCCCCGAAGGGGAACTGGAGAGAGAGAGGGAGCGAGAGATTCTCTGACCTGTTAGATTGTCAAGAGAAGCCTACTAATGTTTACATGGGTTGCTGAATGCTTTTCTTCCATTTTACGATACATGAAATTAATGATAATAATGTTCAATATAATGCAGAAAAAAGCTGTTTTGTACATGTAATGTCAAAGATTAATGCAAAGAAAGGAATCAATTCACAGTCTATTACCGCATCTGTTGATGTGATCGCAGTGAAATGTAGATTTGTTTGAACCAGCTCTGCATCACCATGCTGTTTTCTCACAGCTGTTCTATTTGCTGTGTGTTTATTTTGTTATTAAGATGAAAGTGTACAGCCAATATTTACATATTCGTCTAAACATTACTCTCAACAGCATGTAAGGTATCAGGATATCACTGAAAAGGTCTTTCTTTCTTTCTTTCTTTCTTTCTAAAAATATCTCTTTAAAAATGGTTATACTTAATCAAAATATTTTATCAGGTATACTTTCAAAAATGGTAACAATCCACCTTAAAAAAAAAAAAAAAACTTTCAGTTATGTTCATTGATAAAACTGCATTTGGGTTAATAGAGCTCCATTAAATTATAGTGAATTCTAGAAGTTATTAACGCTATATAAGTGAAAAAATGTGAGAAAAACAATGCTTAACTTAATAAGGTAACAATTTAATCTATGAAAAAAAAATCTGTGTTATGGTTGATTGAGATATAATAAATTATATATTATTTGAAAAAAAAAACATTTAACTTGGATGCTACCATTTTAAGGTACTTTACCTTTTTTCACAAAAATTTTTCTTCCTTCCTTTATTCATTCCTTCATTTGGGGTTGAGGAAATAGTTGATTAACCAATCCACTCTGGTGAATCCTGACAAAGAAAGGAATAAGCAACAGAGAGTCAGTGAGTGAGTGAGCAAGTAAGTAAATAATCATTTATTCATTCATTCATTCATTCATTCATTCATTTTTTTCAGCTTCATTCTTTTATTAATCAGGGATTGCCAAAGAACTGCAGAGAATGAACCGCCAACTTATCCAGCAAATGTTTTATGCAGTGGATGCCCGTCCAGCTGCAACCCAACACTGTGAAACACACATACACTACAGCTACAGTAAATTCGCTTATTTACTTCACCTATAGCGCATCTCTTTGGACTATGGGGGAAACAGGAGCACCCAGAAGAAACCAACGACAACACGGGGAGAACATGCAAACTCCACACAGAAATGCCAACTAACCCAGCCAGGACTCGAACCAGCAACCTTCTTCCTGTGAGGGGATTGTGCTACCCACTGCACCACCATGATGCCAGTAAATAATTACAACTAGTTAATTTATAAAAATGTATTTGTAATATTATTACAAAATATTTGTCATGTTCACTTTCTTTTAAAGAGACGCACTGGTTGGCAGGACTTATCAAAAATACATGTATCTATTTACAAAACACACACTGGAGAAACTGGAACATCGACTTACAGGAATCAAGGAATGACAAATCATGACACTTCAACACCAGACAAGGAACAAAGTAAACACAGGGGCTGCGTCTGAAACCGCATACTTCCATACTATATAGAACGCTAAAATCAGTATGTGAGTCGAGTAGTATGTCCGAATTCATAAAATTTGAAAATCAGTATGCAAGAAGTACACAGATGACTAACTACTTCCGCGAGATTCCGGCGTGCGCATCCCATGCACGCTGCGCTATCCCATAATGGCCCGTGAGAAAATTCATGAATGGAAGTGAAGCGACACAACTGACACAGGTAGGTCACGTGACCATGACAACATGGCGGATGTAGTACGTCTAAACTCCATTCATACTTTTTACATGTAAACTGTATAGAACATACTTTTCTACTGGCCGAGTAGTACATTTAAATTCAAATGCAGTACCTGCTGAGTATTAGGCAGTTTCGAATGCAAATAGACAGCACATAATAGAACTAATTAGACACAGGGGTGAGTCACAGGTGGAAACACTGAAACATTAACAAACAGCGGGAAAATGAAACAAAAGAATCACAGCACATAGGGAAGTCACATGACATAAACACGGAAACTACATAAACACACAAAACACTGGACAAGTGACAACATTACTGTAGTGTTATGTTTAAAAATAATGTTCATGAATTAAAAATATGCATTATATGTTCTTTAATACTTCAGTAAATACGTGTAAAGCAAGGACAGTGTAAAATAAAGAGTTGCCATTTTTAAGATTTTAGGTCACTGGTTTGAGCCTTGGCTGGGTCAGTTGACATTTCCGTGTAGAGTTTGCATGTTTTCCCCATGTCCGCGTGGGTTTCCTCTCCAGTTTCCCACACAGTCCAAAGACATGAGGTGTAGGTGAATTGAAAAGACTACATTGTCTGTAGTGTATGTCTGTGAATGAGCGTGCATGGACATTTTCTAGTGATGGGTTGCTGCTGGACAAGTTGGTGGTTCATTCCGCTGTGGCGACCCCTGATTAATAAAGGGACTAAGCTGAAAAGAAAATGAATGAATGAATGAATGAATTATCATTTCGACAAAAAAAATCTATAGCTATACAGCTCATCTCGTTTATCATTATTAGTTATCCTGTCTAACAATGATAAATGACATTTGATCAACATTTTAATAAGGTACCGGTTGAAGACTATTGAACTTATTCATTCAATTCTGCACCTTATATGATCATACCTAATTTGCCATATGAATCAAACCACTGACTTTGGATTTAATACATCATTTATATTTAAAAAAATGGTTTATCATTAAAAAATAGACAGCCAATGTTCTGTAACATTACTTTGTTGGTATTATACATCAAAAGCATGGGCTGGGAGGTTAATATGTAGGCTACAGTATGAATAAAATGAAAATACAGAGCAGCATCCCGTTTCTGTGAGAAAAAAAAAAAAAAGTATGATTTAAAATGAAGATGTTCGACAACAGCATTTGGCACAGCTCCCTTGCCTGAACATTCAAAGTTGGAGAGGATGAAATGTTTATTTGAAATTCTTGTGTGGGCAAACAAAATTATCACTTTAAAACGCTTCCCAGCGGATGGTCTCTTCACTGGCAGCTCCATATTTACTTGCCAAAAACAGCACGCATTTATCATGCAATATGTGTGCTTGTATAGTCAAACCCCGTCTATTTTTTCCATGTCCAGTTAATGGGTGTCTAAAATTAGGCAAGGAGCCTTTGTAAAAAGGGTCAATGATTTTTAAGGGTATCCATTGCACTAAAACTAGCGCTGTATCTCCCACAACTGCTGGCTTAGATTAAGATGAGCCTGAAAGGGGCTTGGATGACTGCGGCGGTCAGGTTTTTGTCCGTTTCAAAGTGTCTCCTCCCATTTTATATTCACCGCACTTCATTAATCTTTCAGATATATATTTCACTCATCTGCAGCACTGTTCTCATCCAGCTTTCTGCTTCACTTACTGATACACTGATGGTTGGGAAATGTGTGAGGGCCTTGAAAACGAGGGCACATAAAGGCAGAGGTGACTGAATATATTATTGCTGACTTGCAGGCTGCGTCTATATATAATATATGTTATTATGTATGACACCTTAGTAGTTCAATTTTCGTGCGAGTCCTGGTGAACAAATCCATGCAGAGTTTCAGTTCCACTATTCTGTGAGCTGGAAAGTTTTATAGTTGCACAATCTCTTCAACTCCCTTTTCCTAGGGCAACAGCTAATAGGAAAATAAGAGAAGGTGCTGAAAAATTGAGCAGCTGTGACTGTAAATAAAGTTTATGTGGCAGAGAAAATGCAGCGTTTCCTCCATCACCAGGGAAACAGTGAAAGTAGTTAATCCCTGGAGGCGCTGTCGTCACACTCCTGTATATGTCACAAATCCGTTTATGGATACAGGTAGACACTTCCTTGATTAACTTATCTTCACATGCCATTGTTTAAAACGGAATATGAAATTATTTCACTGTGTAATCCACTGAGAATGTTTCCCCCTCCAGTTCTGCACACCAGCATTCTGATTTAATAATAGTTTTACCAGACACGTAACACTTCTGGCTGCTTCACAAGTCTGACTCGGGAGTAGAAAACACTTTTACAAGTGCTATAGAGTTTGTTTGTGTCCCTGTAAAGGAAACAATACCCAAAACATAATAAAAAAAGATCCAATAAACATTTGAGATTTCATATAACAAACAATGTCATACAAAAATGGCTATAAAGCATTATAATATGATATAATATAATATAATATAATATAATATAATATAATATAATATAATATAATATAATATTCATTTTCTTGTCTGCTTAGTCCCTTTATTAATCTGGTGTCGCCACAGCGAAAATGAACAGCCAACTTATCCAGCCACAACCCATCTCTGGGAAACATCCACAAACACCCATTCACACACACTCATATACTGAAGACAATTTAGCTTACCCAATTCACCTGTTCCGCATGTCTTTGAATTGTGGGGGAAACCAGTGCACCTGGAGGAAACCCACGCGAATGCAGGGAGAACATGCAAACTGCACACAGAAATGTCAACTGAGCTGAGGATCAAACCAGCGACCCAGTGACCTTCTTGCTGTGAGGCGACAGCACTACCTACTGTGCCACAGCTTTGCCATAATATAATATAAAAAATGATATAATATAATATAATATATGTTTTAATGTCAAATTGACCTATATTGTAACTGAATTAAGCCTACAGATCATCCAAAACACAATCGATAAATATAAATAAAGCAAAATGATTTAGTCAAAACAGGTAATTTTTAATAATAATACTTATCACATATAACAACAAAAAAAAAAATAGAGCAATTCATTAAAACTTATTGAACTGTGGTTGACCCTTTCGTGCACGTTTCAAATACTCCTGCTGAACCCCCTTCATGAGCTTCATGACCATTATTTAGAATGCTTATAAATCTTTTTTATTTTTTTCTGCAAATTTCGACAATTTTTAGTTTTATGCTTTACCCAGAATATAAAAATACATATAAACACATTTATATCATTTACTGTAATCATTACTATTGGACTGTGAAGAGACTTTCAACAAGCACAACAAAAAATGTTTCTGAAGACAATCACCTACTGCACCTTTAATAATGTTCATAGATGGGCACGGCCATGTTTAGTCTACACCTGCAGGAGATACCAGAACTGTATGTGTAAGTTTTTTTTTTTTTTTTTTTTTTTTTTTTGTAAATGCATATTAATTGCATTATTTTTATTTTATGTATACTAGGACGGACGGACGGACGGACGGACGGACAGACGGACAGACGGACAGACGGACAGACGGACAGACAGACAGACAGACAGACAGACAGACAGACAGATAGATAGATAGATAGATAGATAGATAGATAGATAGAAAGACAGACTTAGGACTATAAACTTTCATGAGGTTGACTACAGTAAATATATAACCTGTCTAAATATATAACCGGTTACAGCACCCCAATACATTGAGCAAATGTAACTATTTTAAGTACTGTCAGAAAAGTGTGTATTTCAAATTATCATATTTTTAACAGGGGGTGAGGCAGTGGCGCAGTAGATAGTGCTGATGCCTTACAGCAAGAAGGTCGCTGGTTCAAACCTCGGCTCAGTTGGTGTTTCTGTGTGGAGTTTGCATGTTCTCCCTGTCTTCGCGTGGGTTTCCTCCGGGTGCTCCGGTTTCCCCCACTTTTTCCCCCCATTTTTTGTAAAATGTACAAATGAAATTTTACAATGTAATATGAATTGGCCACTACATCAAGAAGTTACAATTGAATTGCCATGATATTGTGATTGTTTACACCTATAAGTTGCAGTTTTTCAGTCAGTGAGCAGACGCTTGTCATTGGCATACAGTAGTTCCAGCTCAAATTTCTAAATGCAAGATGTTTGCTATTGATTATTGAAATAATTTATAATAAAGACGGATAAACCTTGTTCTATTTAACACATAAACGGGCACCGCCATGTTTAGTCTACGCTGCAGGAGATACCAGAACTGTATTCTTAAGTTTTTTTTTTTTTTTTTGCGTATTAATTATTATAATTTTTTTATTATTTTGGGTCTGTACAGCAGCAATTATGGGTGGCCAATATGACCGGAGGTTACAAGCACACTGTAAAATAATACAAAATAAATCTATCTAGACAGACAGACAGACATGCGCACACACACACACACACACACACACACACACACACACACACACACACACACACACACACACACACACACACACACACACACATGCTTTATTTTAAATCCTCTGAAGTCATGCTGTATTGCAGCTAACATGCACTGCAACTCTGCACTGTTCTGTGAATTATTCTTGCGTTCAGACAGCTTGGCTCAACACAGACACCTGCTCAACAAGACAATCTGTCATTCTCACTAGACAAACACTGTCAGTCTCACAAGCCAATGTTTTGTCTTTTAGCGCTAAGTTTGGTGCATATTCCAGTTTAATCTGCTCAGAATGTCCACTCAGGTGTAAACATGTCATCCTTCTGACATGTTCAATCACCAATCACAATATGCTTTGTATTATGTGACTGTTGTGTCTGTTGTGTGACTGTCATTAAAAATTATAGTTTGGTGCATATGCAAGGATTAATTCAGACTACCTGCCAAAAACAAAATCTCTTTCAGAGGTAAAACTTTTCATTAAGTTGAATATTTATCAGGCGTCACGGTGGCGCAGTGGGTAGCACGATTGCCTCGCAGCAATAATTCCGCTGGTTTGAGTACCAGCTAGGTCAATTGTTATTTCTGTGTTTGCATGTTCTCCCCATGTTGGTGTGGGTTTCCCCTGGGTGCTCTGGTTTCCTCCACAGCCCAAAGATATGAGGTACAGTAAGGGTGAATTGAATTGCCTAAATTGGCCGTAGTGTATGTGTGTGAATGCAAGAGTGTATGGGTGTTTCCCAGTTGGGTTGCGGCTGGAAGGGTATCCGCTGTGTATATTTGCTGGATAAGTTGGTGGTTTATTTCGCTGTGGCGACCCCGGATTAATAAAGGGAATAAGCCAAAAAGAAAAATTAATGAATATCAGCCAATTACAAAACAGCTACTCAGTGCATTTAATAATGTAGACATGATCAAGGGGGTGATGTGGTAGTGCAGTGGGTAGCACTGTCACCGCACAGCAAAAAGGTCGCTGGTTCGAGCCTCGGCTAGGTCAGTTGGCATTTCTATGTGGAGTTTGCATGTTCTCCAGTGTTAGCATGGGTTTCCTCCAGACGCTCTGGTTTCTCCCACAAGTCTCAACAATATGTGGTAAAGGTGAATTGGGTATGTTAAAATTGACCATAGTGAATGAGTGTGTATGGATGTTTCCCAGTTATGAGTTTCAGCTGGAAGGGCATCCGCTGCATGAAACATATGCTGGACTGGTTGGTGGTTCATTCCACTGTGGCAAACCCAGATTAATAAAGGGACTAAGCTGAAAGGGAAATGAATGAATGAATGAATGAATGAATGAATGAATGGATGAATGAATAAATGAATGAATGAAATTTGGACTGCATGGGCAAGACTGGTTGTTAGTGCCAGACTGGTGGGTCAGTGTATATCAAGAAAGTGCTGATTAATTTGGCATTTTATAGCATAACCGTGACTAAACTTTACAATGAATAGTCCAGAGAATTAGACCCAGCAGACCTGTGATAAATCTTTGCTGATGCCAAAGATCAGATAAGAATCTTCAGACTTTGAATGTCCTCAAATCATCTTTGAACACACAACATATTGAACCTTTGGGCAGATGAGCAACAGCAGCAAAAAAAGAGCTAACTGGTGACACTCATGTGAGATACAGTAAGATCAAGAAACTGAGGCTGCAATTTACACAGACTCACCAAAACTGGACAGCAGAAAGTTTTAAAATAGTACATTCTTGGCACAATTTGGGCTTCTTAGAAAATATTTGTATTTGAGCATTTTTCCTAAACCTAGCTGAAAATCTATCTTGATGATGTATGACCTACTGTATGCTGCAAAGAAGTAAGGAAGTTCTGAAGGCAAAAGGGAATCCAACCTTGCATGCGTTTTGCTTATCCAGACCTCAGACTGTCAGCTGAAGCTCTGGAAACTTTTGCTGTTTTGAAAACTCAAGGACAACCATCAATGCAATATGACTGACTCGTTTATATGGTCACTCTGCAGCCTAAAGGCTCCTACACACCGGGACGTTTTTAGTTTGCGTTTATCGGCAGCATTTTACGAGACGTTTTTCAGTGTTCAAACCCAAGCGCTTCTCACTGGCGTCAAGCAGAAGAGTATGCTAAATCCCTTCTTTGACGTTAGATTGAGCGGCACAACTATAAGCTTCTGACACCTACTTATAACACAGAAGAAGTGGAGGAGCGGAAGTTCACACGC
Organism: Danio rerio; assembly: GCF_052040795.2. Taxonomy (NCBI): domain Eukaryota; kingdom Metazoa; phylum Chordata; class Actinopteri; order Cypriniformes; family Danionidae; genus Danio; species Danio rerio. The sequence goes on along the minus strand of NC_141034.1, from coordinate 31,705,407 downwards.
TTGTTGCTAAATTTACTGGTGACTCGAACAAGCATTGATGGTTCAAGCAACAGCTCCTGCTCTAGTGATGAAGATGTTTGCGACAGGTTTGCGCTTAAGCGCCTTTAAGTGCTGTTTACGGTAACTTCAGCCGCTCCGTGCACGTGAACAAAAGTGACGATCTGATTGGTGGAGAAGGTTTTGACGCTGCGTGTCAAAACAAAAAAACGAGCATGAGGCGTTTTTTTTTTTAAATGATGCTTTTGCACCTGGCGTTTTGCGCGTTGATGTGCACAATCACATTGACGCCCTTTATTTAGTCATGAGGCGTTAAACGACGATGGAAAACGTGAGCAAAAACGTATCGGTGTGCACGGGCCTTAAGACTGGTTACTCACTAAAGCACAGAGTAGCCTGGTTAGTACATGGATGGGAAACCAAATGGGAAAACTTGGTAGCTGTTAAAAGTGGTGTTAGTGAGGACAGCAGGGGGCGTCCTAATGCCCCATTATTGTGAAGGGGACACTATATTGTGAGTGAGAGCAGTCTTTTGAAAATTCCTTGGCCCTTTACCATCACAGCCTCCCAATCATTCCCCTCAACCAAATTGGTTCTATCACTATCTCTCCACTCTCCCTATAGTTGGTGTGTGGTGAGCACAGTGGCGCCATTGTCCTGTGGATCAAGTTGTCCAAGTGGATGCTGCACACTGGTGGTGGTTTCCCTCATGATTGTAAAGTGCTTTGGGTGTATAGTCATATATGATAAACACACTATATAAATGCACATTATTTCAACCTCATAGTTCTTGACTTAGTTATCTCAGCGAAAGAGATTTTTAAATTCCATAATCTTTTTAGACTCCCGGAAATTCTTTATATTTAAACTAATCAGGACAAAATTAGATCTGCTGAGTTGTTTTCAAAAACGTGCACCTCACGCATCAGGCATTTAGCCAGATGTCCATCAATTGTGCTTGTGGTGACGTCAGAGGCTGAGATTATCCGAGCACTAGATACAGTAGGTTTGCCTAATAAAATGGTCAGTGAATGTAAATGTCTTAATTCAGGAAAATAGTACTTGCAGTTTATTAATAATATGTTTATAGCTGAGTTATTTTGTGCTTTGAACATGAACTTGTTTGTGGCTGACCAGTAGCCCTTGTATCATGAGGACTGGAGTGCCCACATTTAAGTGGACTTCCCTGAGGCAAAGCTGGAATGCTCTTCTTGTTGATTTTTGCCACTTTGACAGATATGATTTTCATGCATAGCACAGGGTCTTATAGTCTCATTTAAGCCATTCTTACCCGCGGTTAGAAAATAGTTACATGAATGTGCTTTTGGACATGAGTAGAAGTGACACATTTCCACTTACAAAGTTTGCTTGGTGCTCCAACTGTATAAGAAAAAAAGAGCTTAACGGCAATTTATTTTTATTATTGTTGTTTCTCCGCTTGTAAAAAAAATATAAAAAATCACACACACACACACACACACACACACACACACACACACACACACACACACACAGACACACGCACACGCACACAAAAACACACACACACACACACACACACACACACATATATATATATATATGCACATGTGAATGCATGGCAGAAGAAATTAGTTCCTCATACAAAAGGATTTTAAGACTCTTCTGCGAGTGTATTATGCTTATACACTTATTGACGGCATAATCATGTGTATAAAAAAATCTAACACAAAATCTCAAAATTCTTTAGTATGAGGAACTACTTTCTTCCCCCATTTATTAACATCTGCAGCTGACGTCAGAACAGCATAAACCGTAGCTACTTCACAAATGTAATGATTCTCTAGCATAATATCTTAAAGTGATGACAAAACAGGTGATTATATGACATTGTAAGATCAAATGCCATCAGTCTAGAGACATATAACAGTATTTCTTTGTTGCAATTTGGAGATCACAATAATTAACCCTGAAAAAAGTCAAAACAACGCAAATAGTATTACATTACTAGTGTGTTTGTGAAAAGGACAAACAATAAACACAAGTGGGCAATTCTTTTTTTGTTTCTTTTTACTGAACTAGTCTGCAGTAACAAAAACAGGAGACTCATTAGAAACACACCAACCACAAAGTAACTTAAGGTTATACAAAGAGTGGCCAACACAAAATGCATACATTCCTAATACATGAGTCCCATCTCAGACTCAATACACTAGCCACAATTATGGTATAAATACAACACTACAACATAAAAAAGAGAGAGATCAATTTAGAATGTCACTTACCAGCTTTATAATCCTTTGATTAGCTGTAGTTTGTAGTTTTAAGCAGAATTTTTTTTTTCTCTAAGGGCTTATTATGCGGTCTCTATTGCCATGTTGCCAGAATGAACAACATCAATTATCTTTGCTCTGCTACAAAACTACATTCTCACCTAAAAAAGCCTCAAAAGTACATTATGTAGTCCAACAGCTGCAATATTTATCAAACTGTAGTTCTCGGCTTGCCACTCTTCTAGGGGGAGTAATACACAAGAGTGAAGAGGCTGTACGAATTCTGATATTGCAGAATATTGCACAAATATCAGAAAATTAGATTCGAGAACCAGACAGAACTGTTGTACATATACAGAAATTTTTTTCAGCTTAGTCCTCTTATTAATCTGGGGTCCCCACAACAGAATGAACTGCCAACTTATCCAGCATATGTTCTATGTAGCGGATGCCCTTCCAGCTGCAACCCCATTACTTGAAAACATCCATACACACTCATTCACACATACACTACGGCCAATTTTTCTCACCCAATTTACCTGTAACGCATGTCTTTGGACTTGTGGATGAAAACAAACCGAAGCACCCTGAGGAAACCCACATGGTGAGAACATGCAAACTCCACACAGAAATTTCAACAGATCCAGCCGAGGCACGAGCCAGCGACCTTCTTGCTGTGAGCCAACAGCACACTACCTACTGGGCAACCACGTCACCATATATAAATATATATATATATATATATATATACACACCATTTAAAGGACAAAATTATTAGCCCCTTCCCTTTAGGCAATTTTTTTTTTTTTGATAGTCTACAGAACAAACCATATATACGTGCACCAATAACGTGCCTAATTACCCTAACCTGCCTGGTTAACCCCATTAACCTAGTTAAGCCTTTAAATGTCACTTTAAGCTGTATAGAAGTGTCTTGAAAAATATTTAGTAAAATATTATTATTATTATTACTATTTACTTTTTCTATATATAAAATAACCATGACTTTCACAGAGGCATACCCTGCAATGGTGCAGGCCTACTGAAAACTTATTTTTTCCTTTGGAATTTTGAAAGGATTTTTTTTTTTTCACTTGTAACAGAGTGTCCGCTGAAACAAAGTTTAACAAAATCTATCAGAGTATGAACCTTTAATTGATGTACAGTATAGGCAGTTTTAGTGAAGGTGCTATTTTAGATGCAATAAAGCAATATTCTTATAGAGTCAATAACCAGCAGTTTCATATCCATATCAAGACAATTGTCGACAAAATTATGTTCATGTTCACATTTTAGCATCAGTCCCTGGACAAAAAAAAAAAAAAAAAACATTCAAGCAGCATGCATATTTTCGAAAGCCACAGATGGAAATTCATTCATTCATTTTCCATCGGCTTATATCCCAGATGAATCAAGGGTTGCATGAATGAATTACCAAGTACATTCACACACTATTTTAATATATTAGGCCAATATTAGTTTATTCAATTCAACTGTACTGCATGTCTTTGGGATGTGGGGGAAACTGGAGCACAAGGAGAAAATGCACCAAAACATGAGGAAAACACATACAGAAATGCTTTCTGGCCCAGCCAAGATTCGAACCAGCGACCTGCTGTGAGGTGACAGTCGACAGACATTTAGAATAGTGTTTACCATCATTACAGACACTTCAGTAAGACCCTCTCATAAACATTTAATCAAAAATAAAATGTTCCCCTTAACTCATATCATACAAAGTATTTGATGTTTTCATAGCTTCAATAATGTAATACCCCAGTGTTGCTAAACAGTACTGCAAAAATCATATATCTGATTAAATAATGCGTTTGACTCAACTCCACCGCAGGTAGAGCTTGTTAGCGTATTGTACACGCTTGATTGAATATTTATAAGCTATGCATCATTTATGTCCACTTCACTGTCATGAAACGGCATTGACAACTCTGTCTGCGATGTAGACATGTCAAATTGACGCCATCTTCTCATTGTACACCACACTCAGAGCAGTCCAGAGATTTCTTCAAGTTTCATCATGCTTCCCATGTCTTATTGATTTCTTTAAGCTGTGAACATGGATTGACAACCCCATTCAAACATTTGATTTCAAGGAACCAGAACATCATAAAGACAACAGAGGGAAACCTCAAACATGGCTGTGATCAGACCATCTTGTGTAGTCAAGTGAACTTTGAAGGGTCTGCAGTAGGTTGGAGGGCATCAGTATCTCTTCAGCCTGACGTTTTAGTGATATAACTGTAAATTGCTCTACTTGAGAACGTGCTTGCAGTAAGTGATCAATAAACATGTTCATACATCGCACAAGCATGGGTTATAATCCTGCAAGAAGTCCAGAGTAATGACTATTTTGACAAGGGCTCTCTACAGACAATTATTTACTAAACCTAAATGAAAAGTTCACCTCCAACATGAGAATTCCCTGTTAATTTGCTCACCGTGGTCCTTGGTGATTCATAAAATGCAAGTCAACAAGATATAAGCAAAATTAATGCATGTGCTCTACCTGGGCAAGTTCTCTTTTTCTTCTATCCACCTGCCAGTTCTCGCTCAAAATGTATGCTGTGTTCACTTTCTATCTGCTTAGAATGATTACATACAGTGTAAGTCCAAAATTTTTGGTCCTCCTGTGAATTTTTTATTCTTATTAAATTATTTCACAAGTGTTGTTTAACATAGATATTTGTTTACCATATTTTTAAAAGAAATAGTCCTATCCATTATGCACTGTTCAAATTTACTACCCTTTTGTTATGTTCAGGATGAAAACAGCCTCTGAATTGTACAAATTAAAAATAATCAGATGTATATACATAAATAGAGTTGAAATCAGAATGATTAGCTCCCCCCTGAATTTTTCAAACGTTTAATTTTTCCCCAATTTCTTTTTAACAGAGAGAAGATTTTTTTCAACACATTTCTAAACATAATAGTTTTAAAAACTCATTTCTAATAACTGATTTATTTTATCTTTGCCATGATGACAGTACATAATATTTGACTAAATATTTTTCAAGACACTTCTATAAAGCTTAAAGTGACATTTAAAGGCTTAACTAGGTTAATGGGGTTAACTAGGCAGGTTAGGGTAATTAGGCAATTATTGTATAATGATGGTTTGTTCTGTAGACTATTGAAAAAAAGTTAGCTTAAAGGGACCCATAATATTTGTCCTTAAAATGTTCTAGCCGAAATAAAGCAAATAAGACTTTTTTTTTTCCAGAAGCAAAACTATGATCAGACATTCTGTGAAAATGCCCTTGCTCTGTTAAACATCATTTGTAAAATATATTTAAAAAAGAAAGAAGAGAACAAAAAAAAACAAAGGGGAGATAATAATTCTTACTTCAACTGTATATATGTTTTTGCCCCATTGACTTCCATTATAACCACATTTGATGGTGCATATATACACAGTCTTTGTTTTTATTTACTCCATATAGTTCTGAGAACTAAGATGCATATTTTGATTTTCTCAGACACATCAAGGTAAGTGCATGAAGGTCACTCTCACACACTCACAGACACAAATAGACACACTTTAATATTTTGTTGTTATTCTTCATTTTTTAAGGGTCTAAATGGTTAATGGTGCAAACTAATGATCAACAGTAAAAATTGCAAATGTTACCTCTTCCCAACAGGGAAATCCCAGAATACTATAAAATATATGATCATATGGTGATATGGTTTTACTAATAAAAAAGTGGTTATAATGGAAATCAAAAATGGCAACCAACAGTAAATCAGGAAGAAAAAAAAATTATTAATCAAAAACAATGCATCAAAGGCAATGTTGTTTCACATGTCCAAGACTTTGATATAAGATTAAAAAAGACAGGTTTAAGACAGGATTAAGGTTGATTAACAGATTTAAGCCAAATAATCAAAAAAGTATTTATCTGATTCATTTTTACATCAGTTAAATTTAGTGGATGGTTTCATCTCTAAAAAAAAAAACAAAAGGGTAGTAAATTTGCCCAGAGTGTATTGTTGATTTTTTTATTTATTTATTTTTTATTTAAAGCATATTCTCCAAATATGTTTTAATATAAGATTTGTCATCAAAAATCATTCTGCTAGCTGAAACACAGAAAATATTATGGCTGATTTATAACTCAAAATCACCTCAGAGTACAGTGCATCAGGGTTAGTAACTCATTTCTAATTATAACTTTATTATGTCTTTAACAAGAAGACAGTACATCATATTTTTCTAGTTATTTTGTAATATACTAGTACACTGCTTAAAATAAAATATTAAAGTTTAACTAGTTATATTACGGTTTACTAGGCAAGATAGGTTAATTAAGCAAGTCATTGTACTTTTCATAAGTCTGTCATAAACATGATTGTCATGAGGTATAACAATTAAGTCATGAATATTTTTCTGATCACATTTTTAGACTGTACATGTCGTTAAAATGTCTCATTAAAAGTACTTTCACTCTGTCAAACATTTTTAACATCGATGGTGAAACCAATGGTTTTATGACAATCCTGTTTATTTAAGACATTGTTTGTTATGACAACCAAAGCTTATATAAGCAACCTTAAGCTATTAGGCTATTACATTTGTCTGACTTTTACAGTGATGCTGGCTAACTTTGTAATGCCAACGAGTTAATTTAAGACTGACACCAAATTTTCTCAGCTTCAAAAGGCACAAGAGCTATTCACTCTACTACAGTAAATACAGTTGAATGAACTGCATACAGGATGACTCCCAAAAGTAAAATAATATATATTTTTTTCTTCTTTTTTTTTTAATGATGAAAAAAAAAAAAAAAAAAACAGTTCCCAGTCTCATTGCATTCAATTCCCACACTGTAGAGAGAGGATATAAACAAGCAAACAATTTCTGCCTGGTGCACATTGCCTCTGGTCACATTGTAATGAATGCTCTGATATTTTATATATGTCCTACAGTGGTAAAAAGTCAAATTATCAGTCTTGTGAATATCAAATGTGGTGAAAAAGTATAGTGATTCATAAAGTATGTGTACATAAGTGTATATATAAAAAGTTAATATTGTGATCAAATATTTAAAAAATAAAATAAAAAAATAAATAAATTGAATTTGCTGTAAAATGAATTATATTTGTATTACCTCAATAATAATAATAACAAAAACAAACAAACAATAAAAACATTTGCAGAGACGAAGGTGTCCACCAATGCAAAAACCTATTAACATATTCTTACACTTATTTTAAAAGCTTTTTATAAATGTTACTCATTATGCAGAGCTCACAGGCAAGTATTGTATAGTAAAGTGAATATGTTATAACATCAATCAAGCCAAATGGTTAATTTTAGATTAGATTATAGTTGGTCTTTATTATTAATGTTTCCACATTAAAAGGTAATCACACCATTAATGCAGGCAGATGCACTTAATATTCAGTGTGTTAGTAGACTGAAGACTTTGTTTAATTAACCATTAAGAGGAACACACTTAAAAATATGAATAATGGACGGCAGTGAGGCTCTACACGTGTGTTTTCTCAAAGCTGACCTTTAAGACATTATTATATTATGGCAGTCTTAAATCGAAATTATAATTTCTAATAGCATATAAACCAGTTGAAATAACTGCTGCAAAGTTGATTATGTTGGTAAAATATTTAACATGTAATATTAAAACTCAAAGCACAATTATCTGACCATGGGTGTGTTTCCCAAACAACGATGTAACTCACAGCTTAACTATAGAACGATGCATCGTTTGGGAAAAGAACGATGTAGTGACGAGTGTTTTTAAAACAAAAAGTTTCTCTGTCACAGCTCCATCATTTGAACCACATTAGTTATAACATAACAAGCCAATAATGAGGCTCTAAACTGGGTGGTAACAGCAGCTTCTTTAGAAATGAACCCCATAATTACTTTATAGCTAATTAAATAGAATTTCTTGTTTTTATTTGATTTAAACAGACTTAAGTGTATAAATTAAATATAGAGTTATCTAAATTAATGTCAAAATGTATAAAAAAAATTTTATTTTTATAAATAAATATAAGTTATAAGGGGGGACAACTTAATTGTTTTATGTTCAATTCACTTATATTTGTTAAGTTGACTAATCAATTTGTGTTGAGACAACATTGTGTGTGTGTGTGTGTGTGTGTGTGTGTGTGTGTGTGTGTGTGTGTGTGTGTGTGTGTGTGTGTGTGTGTGTGAATGTTAGAGTGTATGGGTGTTTCCCAGTACTGGGTTGCGGCTGTAAGGGCATCTGCTGCGTAAAATATATGCAGGAATAGTTGGCGATTCATTCCGCTGTGGTAACTCCTGATAATCATAGTCTAAGCTAAAGCAAAATGATTGGATGAAACTATATGTCTATCAGCAGTGGTACAGTCCTCCAGTGGTATACCATGTATAACTGAACCCAAAGCTGAACCCACAAGTCTAACAATTCTTCCTTTCAAACTTGAGGATTTTGCCTCTAAAACTGAAACTTTTTAGTAAAAAGATCAGGTCATGTATGTTTTTAGAGAAGGCTAAAGGGCTAATAAAAATGTATTGCCCTCCTGTGATCTTCCCTGCAGGCTATTTTCTAAATATCAGAGGTGTGAACTTCCCTATTCATGTTTCTGTTGTTCTCACGGGACAAAACTTCCACAGATCTGCAGAGCATGAGCTGGCTGTGAGAAATAATCCTCATTCTTTTTATCATTAGTCTTTTGTTTTCATTCAGCCATTGTTAGCCTTAATTCTGGTATTACATGGCTTTTAGACTAAAAGCCCTACTGAACGGTGATCGGTGAGCATCTGTCAACAAGAATAAACCAGAGCAGATGTGACTCAGTATAAATATTTCATATATTTTCTATTCATTATATAAGATTGTTTTAGAAATTACTGTAATTATTTATTTGGAAATAACTGTCATGCACCTGATCTTTACAACCAGTGTTTAAAGTTAAAGTCTGCTATTATTATTTTTTTTAAATAATGCATAGTTTGGCCTAATTCTAGCAAAATTGTGGTTTCTGAGATTAAAAATGTGGAGCGGCTGTAATCTGTGGCTACCATTGATCTTTGCATTACTACAAAATTATTAGTGAGTAAGAAAAGATTATATGGTACTTTATTTTCAGATTACCCCTAGTAAGACATAATGCATTGTGTGCTTTCATCTATGTAACTACGTAAAAAAAAAGATATGCATGTAGCTTGATTTGTAAAGCAATCATGGGTTTGATCAAAGAGAGCATTAATAATAGGAGTAAATCAAATAGACTCACATTGTGAATTGTATTTAGTTTACTGTTTAACTGTATTCAGTTGAATTTAATGAACTGTACAGTAAATAGGGCACAGGGCCATCTAAATAGTCCATACATTTTGTTTCAACAATTGTGGATTTTTTTTTTTTTGTTTGTTTGTTTTATTTGTAACATCAATCATTCATGTTTTCTTGGCGACACACAAAAATATGCTGTCATAACATTTACACAAAATAGAAGGGGCTTCACTTTAAAGCATAACATGACCAGTAAAGGGTCACAATATGGTGCTTGCACAAACAATATATTTGCTCATTTTATTGGTGATGGTAACTTTTTTTGAAATTGTTCAGGTTTGCTTTATACAGAATAAAAGCACAAAACTAGTTAAAAAAAGTCAAAACATAATGTTTTATAGAATACATTTTGAAACTATACAAAATTAATTCAATAACCAATAATACCAATGAATGAATAATCAATCATCAATAATCTTTGCTGTTAATTAAAAGTGCATTTTTTGCATCTCATTTTTTAATCACTACAATTCTACACTGGTCGTACACATATATTCATATTTCTTGCAGCAAAAGTAAATGCATACAAGCAAAATAATCTGCCAATTGTGTAAGCAAAATATTCTTGTTTTTTTTTTTTTTTTGACGTAAGAGTATTTTGCTTACCCCATTGGCGATTATTTAGCTTTTTTTAAGGAAAAACTCAATTAATATTGGCATATTATTTCTCAAAACAAGACAATATGTTTTGCTTGTCTAGAAAATGCTTCTTGATTTAGGAATTTTTAGACATTTGGACAAGAAGCATCTTTTGCAGTGCAATTTTTTATAGTGTTTTCTTAATCACCTGAAGTCAAAAATAAATAAATACTCTTGCACAATACTGATATTATTTTTAAGACTGACCTCTATAGTTAGTCGACTAACCATTAGGCAATGAGAAGAGGTTTGGTCGACTAAATTTAGTTGCTAAGTCACTTTTTACTTGTGTGTTTGCTGGACAGTCTTTTACTACTGACACTTACAGCAGAAGCCCTTATTTCACTGCAATTAAGGCCCATTTGACCTGCTTGCATGACCTTTCCTCTCCTCTCGGCTGTTACAGCAATATTTACAGCGTTTATTAGTTTATTAGTGCATTTATTAGTGTCACTCGTCTGTGAAGAGCACCAGGAGGTAAGAACCAATCACAGCCATTTTTGTTGAGCGCGTGACCAATCAAAGGAGTGTGGGAAAGAACTTGCTAGACAAGGCTCAGAAAGTCAGCAGGATATTTAGGTTTGTTTATTTTTTATTTATTTATTTTTTTTCTTTTTATAAATGCTTGTGTTGTTTAAAGGATATATCTATCTATCTATCTATCTATCTATCTATCTATCTATCTATCTATCTATCTATCTATCTATCTATCTATATATATATATATATATATGTATATATATATATATATATATATATATATATATATATATATATATATATATATATATATATATATGTGTGACTCTTTGTATTGGACAAATTGTATTTCAAATAGTATATAAATATAAATATATTTATACATTTTAATACAAGAATTGCTGTAAAAATATAAAACTGTGTATGGAAAGCATCGTCAATGCACCATGATGCACCGAGATATCGAATTGAACCGAATCGATGGCATGATAATCGTAACCGAACCGTGAGCCCAGTGTAGGTTCACACCTCTACAGGAAATGCAAACATTTTCTTATCAATCATCAACCTCTTAACAATCACGTCTACTCAATCTAATGATAACTTAGAAAGAAAAAAAGTGAGCTGCTTATGCGTAAGTGACAATTGAGGCACTGTTACAATCACTTGCTCTTGATATGCTGCATCAATGTTGGTCTTACAAATAATAATATTATAGTTCAAATGTGCAAAGACTACATTTACAAAGAAAAAGAGAGAGAATTAAATGTTTACAATGACATGACGCAATTCAAATGGAACACATAACAATACACAATCATTATCTCTTCCAGTTTGCTGTAACAAGCTTAATGGGTGCACTTGAGTGCTTATTTGACTATGTAGACATTTAAAGACCCGTTATTGTGATCTAAATAATTTATTAATAAACATTCAGCTAGTTGCCTAATTACTAAAAAGCATGGACTAAGCATGGAATTTTATTTATAAAAGTATTTTAAGTAATGTTTAAATTAGAGACAGAATGCCTACAATAAGCTGAAATCACCATGGCAAACAAGATTTATTCAAAAGCAGTTTGTTACAGTACGTGTTTCTTGTGGTTTCTCTATGAAAATAAAAATCCTTCTGGACCATCCAATGTATTGCATAGACTGTATGCATAGACGGCAACAATATATATATATATATATATATATATATATATATATATATATATATATATATATATATATATATATATATATATATATATATATATATATTTAAATGTAATTTTCAAATTAGCAAATACATTTTTTAAATTAGCAAATAAAGTTGGATTAAACACTAAAATAAAATTCTGCTAAATTGTTGCAAACAATTTGTATGTGTTGAATTTAAAGAAACAAATTAAAATTAGGAAAATTCAATTCAGCCCAAACAACCTCTTAACTTAAAAAAAAAAAAAAAATCAAAATACAAGGAATCATCTTTGAATCATTTGTAATTGTAATTTTCACCACTTGAGGGTGTGTGTATTCACAACAAACAAGTGCATAGGTGATGATGTGTTTGAGTGTGGAATAATGGGGGTTCACTACATCCTAAGTGACATGTTCATGGATGAACTAAAGTATTCAAAACTAATATTGACCAGTGTGACATGGCACAAAAGCTCAAAGTAATTAAAATGCTCCAACTACTTAAAAAACAGACAACTGTGCACAATTTACCACCAGTGATTTTGCTGGACAGTCTTTCACTGACACTGGAGTATACAGCAAAACCAGGAGACACTATTTCACTGCTAGGAATAAAATGAAAGCTCCCTCTCTCTCTGTCTGTCTCTCTTTCTCACTTTGGACCTTTGAACTGCTGGCATGTTTGCAAGGTAACTTCTCCTCTCCTCTATCGCTACTAAAGTGATACTTGTGGATCCTGACACGAGTGTGTCTGTGGAGCCAGTTTTCTCCAAGGCGTCTATTACAGATCAGCATGTGATAGCTGCACAATGTGCACTTTATTACATGCATTCAGACTGTTTCCACACATTCATTCTTGTAAGAGCGCTGACAGTTTTAGGGCCAATTGCAGCCCTTTCTGTTGAGTGTGTGAACACAATGACCAATCATATGTAAGAACACACTCGACAACACTCAAATAGCAAGCAGAACAATATTTACATTAGTTTATTTACTATAAATGCTAACATTGTGTTCTGTGGTTGTATTTGGACTGAATTTAAGTTTCATTTGAAACATTTAAAAAGAGTGTTTTCTTTAAGCAGGAAAAATTAAAGGTACAGTTTATACTGTACACTGCATCTGACTGCTTGTAATAAAGGACAAAAGTGTATTACAAATAATATATTATTTAAAATATAAATAGATTTTAAATTTTTTATTAAACAATTCTTGTCTTGTGAGGAAAAATATATAATTGTGTATGGAAAGCATTGTCAATGCACCATACCAAGATACCAAATTGAACTAAACCAATCACATGATAATTCTAACTAAGCCAAATCATGAGGCCAGTATAGGTTTACACCCCTAATATAAGTATATAAGCGGGCAAAAATAAACTGTAAAACACTGTTCTAGTGGATTTTGGAGATCTGTATGGAAAAAAAGTGCCTTTAATGGGTAATTATTTTCAAATTACAGGTTTAAAAAATGTGCTCATAACAGTACAGGTAAAAAAAAATACTTTATTCAAGTAAGTTGAGTAATTTTAATTCTTAACTTTCACTTCTAAAATCCCCTTTCCCTAAAAATGTGCTCAATAGCCACGTCTGACATCAATAAGACACAGGTTCTTTTTGAAAGTATTGCATTTACATTAATGTTTATCCGTTGTGACTGTCTGTATTCCTCTAAATTTAATTCAAAGACCAGGAGATTTGTCAGGAATTCTAACTTATGTTTTATACATTATACATGCTCCCTTCAAGTACGGCCATACATATATTACAGGCCTAATGCAGATGCAAATCAGTGACAGCTCTGAGAAGGAATGCATTTTACAAATACTGAGACTGGGTCTTCTGAAAGCCACATTCGCTCACATCGTTTAGGCCTTCAGTGTTTTGAAACACCTGTCATCTAAAAATAGTCTGAAGAAATATTCTTATATAAATCTTATCCCCTTACTAGTAAACACTGAAATAAAGCAGCTTTCATGATGAATGGCAAGGTTCACAACTGAATTATTATAGTAAATAACAACTACATTAAATAGACGTTAATAAAATTTAAGCGGATATTCTAACAGAAGTCAGAAATTGAGCAAGGTTTTTTAATTTTTTAAAAAGGACTTCATGTAATTCACTTTAGTTTGGTAAAAAAAATAATAACAGTGATGAATTTGAAAATACAAGTAACAATATTTTTATTTTAGCATTTGACTAAAGAGCCTACACATTGTTCTGTTTATGGACTTTGTGTTCTTGCTTTATTTGCATGTATTTTGACCTAGATTTTTTTTAGAGTTTCCTACCATTAGTTGTCATCACCATCACCTGTCTGTATCAGTTTATTATCCTCTGTGTTTAAGTTTCCCATCATTGTGTGCTCATGGTTAATTACTCTCTATTCCTCCTCATGTTTTTTGACTTGCTTTGCTTAGTTATAATTGTATTAAACATTAGTTTTGGATTCCTCATTATCTCTTGTGCACTGGTGGATTAATCATAGACAGTATATGAAGTGTTTAAACACAAAAACCTATAAATGCTGTCTGAAATTTTCCTCAAAAATTATTATTTTTTTTTCATCTGGATCCTGTGTGTATGTTCAGTAATATCACTTTTATGGCAAAGAATGAGTAATTTTCCTGGTCCTTAAAATGAAATATCACAACATACTGTAAACAAAGAAAGCTGAGAAAAATGTTTATTTTCAATGAAAATTTTCGACAGCACTTCAACTCTCGCATCTGAACTCTTCATATACACAATATTTTCTCTTAATCTACTAAATGAATACTTTAAGATCCTCAAAATGGCATCACAAACATGAGAACAGAAAATCCTAACTGTTTGCTCCAATATTTTGTGTCATGAATTACAAAAACAGCACCAACTAGAACCCTGACTTTCTCAAAACTTAAGAATAAACATGGCAATAAACATGGTAATAAACATAGCGGATGTAAGAAATTAGGATGGTAGTGCTTGGACCCTTTGTACCTTAGAAGCCTGTACCTTGGGTTTTAGGTAACATGAAGGCAGCTTGTCTTTATTCACTCTTTGTTGCCATGTGATTATGTAGAACCGCAGCTGAGCTGAGCTTCACGTACCTTCATGGTACATAAAACCCATAATTGGTGGATACTAAACTGAAACTTAACTGGCTATCCAGCTAATTTGGTTTCTTGGTACAGGTCCCTGGTGTCCAAAATCCTTCTATGCTGCACCATGACTGCAATTGTTAAGTTTCTGTCATCTGTCAACTTTCTTTCTTTGGATATTGCTTTGCTTTGTGTAATCTTTAGATTGAATGTATGCTTGTCTTTTGGGTACCCAAAAATCAATATTTATGATAGTGAATAACATAATTACAAAAACTATTCACAATCTGCGATTGGGGAGCCTTCTTTTAATTTCAGATAAAAACATATTATAATTTAGAGCTTTTTTCCCTCAAAATGACAATTTGCTAAAATAAAAATGTTTTAGTTGTTGTGACTGAAAACTAGGGTTATTCCACAAACTACATGTGCAACTTTCTCTGTATAAAATGAATATAGGCATATTACATTATAACATAAATGTAAAATAATTTTAAAAACGTATTAGTTCAACTGAAAAAACATATGCATCTCATATGTTGAAATATTTTGACAACATAATGGTGTAGTTATGGCATCTGTCAGCAGGGGTTAAGTGTTTACAGCAGTTTATTATCGGCTTTACACAGCTGTGACCTCGTAGCAACCCTTTTGTGGATTAAACTAGAGTGACCATGCTGGGACAACAAATAAGAAAGACCTGAGTTTTTTATGCGTTTAATAAAGCAGCCTTCTCAATAGAGTTGCATTCGGCGGAGTGAGACTGTTACAAATGCTGTGCATATTCTCAAACTTTGTCTGGCAACACTTAAAATACAGTCAAAAAGGCTTTTTTCCCACTTATTTTCAGTCCTCTAGCAAACCTCCTGCTTATCAGTGAATGATGAAGAAAGACCTTAACAAATAATTTATTTATAAATCGAACCCAGATGGGACATGTGCAGCCGTTTGCACTCGCTGTATAGCAGAACACAATTATCATCAAAGCCTGAAACATTTTCTTTTTCTTTTTTTGAGTGAAAGCTCATTGAGTTTTATAAAGATTGAGTTCTGGACACAATTTAAAACACTATGTTGTCTATTAATATGTGATACATTGCATAAAAAAAGCTGTTTGTTGTAATGATGCAAAATATGTTGCAATGATAGGAATGCATTGAATGGCTATTCTAAATGAGAATATATATATATATATATATATATATATATATATATATATATATATATATATATATATATATATATATATATATATATATATATATATATATATATATATAGACACACACACACACACACACACACACACACACACACACACACACACACACACACACACACACACACACACACACACACACACACACAGTGAATATGCAAAAGGTTAAAGTTTTAGGACATATGATTGAAGTTGTATTAATGAGTGAGCCATGGAGCAGAAAAGCTCTTAATATGACTCATTAATTAATAGCTTAATTCCTCTGAGTGCAGAAGTGATTTGAAGCTCATTTCATTGAAGATTATTCAACTTTTGGAGAACGTTTGAACAGTACAAAAATGAAAAGAAAAATAAAGTCAATTTAAATGCCTACTCTCTGCCTTAGGATGTATATGTATAACAAACCATTGATTTTATTATGAGTACACATCAGTGACATTAAAACGGATATCAAGAAAACAATAGAGTTTTACAGACGATATAACTTCAGTATGCTTCAAAACAGCTTCCAGCTATATCAAAGATTGTCACTGGTTATGTTTTCCTGTCGTCTACAGTTCTTAACTATAAAGGACATCGTGCACTTCTGAAAATATACACAGACTTAGAAACAAACATCAAAATGACAGATGACAGCCGACTAAAGTAACAAAATCTTTGAAATTGCAACCTTATTTGTCATGGTATTTTTTTGGAACATTTGTAGCTTTAAATAAATAATTGTTTATTTATAGCATTTTAAAAATACAAAGTAAAAGCAGAATTATGCTGTCAAGTCCTGATACAGCAAAACTATATAGTCTTTATAGAAAAATAGAACATAAACATATTTGCTTTTTAAAAAATAGTATTATCATTGACTTGTGTTGCTAGTTGAGAGACCAAAAGCATGGTAAGCCATTGGTAATGACCTTGCCACCAGAAAGCCTTAGGCAACAAACTTCATGAGCTGAGTGGTAAAAATCATTTAACATTTTTGGTAGTTTGGCAAATCTTTATGTTATTAAGAACATTAAATATCACAATACTTCAAGAGATCAACATGACTATGATTAATTGTTGTAGTGTGAGGGATTTACAAAACAAACCAATCATACAGAAATCACTTATGAAAACCAAGCCTAAAAACAATAAGGATTCAGTGATACAATTTTAATGTGTTTTGTTTTATTAATTGATGGGTCTATTGCCCATTCTACATAACAATTATCCACCCAGACTCATTGAAAAAACATGCTTGTGCCAACATAATTTTGCTAAATTCCAAAAACCTGTACCGTGCAAACAATTAACAGCAGTTTTCACTAGAGGCAGTAAAAAAAAAATTTCATGCAAATTATGATCACAGGACATTTTAGTGCATTTAATGAAGTTCACTTAATCAGTAGTTCTCTGGAACAACATTACGCTTGTGATGAGGAGCGTTCATGTACCCGTGAAACATGGTTCAACAAAAGTACTTGAGGCTATGTTAAAATAAAGTACGATGGCATTGTTGCTTTAACAAAACAATTTAATCATAGGTGACAGTGAACCACAAAACCAGTCAATAATCAATTGATAATTGCTAAAAAATAAGCTCATTTATGGTTTGTTAGGATAAATATTTGACAAAGATTCAACTATTTGAAAAACTGGAATCCAAGAGTTAAAAAAAACCTTGGTAAAAAAAAAAAAAAGTTATCATTATTGTATAATATTGTCCAATGTTGAGTTCTGGTATATTTACACTAAACAACTCGTTTATTCTTTCATTTTATTTTTGGTTTAGTCCCTTTATTAATCCGGGGTCGCCACAGCGTAATGAACCGCCAACTTATACAGCATTTGTTTTCAACCCAGGCTCATTCTGAAAATGTTCTTGTATATACATTTCTGGGGTCCGCAAAATACATCCCAGGAGGGATGCAGTTTTTGTTTTCATAAATCCAAAAGAGGCCGCTGTGTATGCTTTTTAGGATCTCAAATTTCGATTGCGAGTGCCATTCGTGCGTGCCTTTCTTGTGTAAACCCACTAGAGGCCCACCTTCATCCTTCCCTAAACCCAACCAATTTTATTGACTGACCAGTCCACCTACTTCTCTAAACCCAAACAACAATATTCAAAAGCTGTCCAGAAAAAGAAAAGCCCTTGTCTGATTTTTTCCACATTTTAGATTTAACTACTTTATCACCCTGTTATTTACAGTACGTCTTTATTTTATTTTTTGGATTCTGTTTTTATCTTACCTACTTTCTGAAACCGTTCCTCACCGGACTCAAACCCCATCGTCTTGGTCGGGTCCTCTCTGAATCTCAAGTCCGTCGACATACATGGTGACCTAACAGGACAAACTGGTTACAGTGGGAAAGTCATCCACATGCATGTAATCGGTCAGCTGGTAAGCATGAAAAGGAATGGCGTTCATTTAAAAAATGAAATGCAGCCATACGTACATCTGGCCACATAATTTGCGGTCTCTAAAAATGTATATAGGGCTATGTTTTCAGAATAAGCTTATGTTGTATGTTTTACACAATGGATGCCCTTCCAGCTGCAACCCAGTACTGGGAAATACCCATACATTATTAGATTTACACACATACACTACAGCCAATTTAGTTTATTCAATTCATTTATAGCGCATGTCTTTGGACTGCGGGGGAAACTGGAGAACCCAGATGAAACTGAAGCAAACACGGACAGAACATGCAAACTCCACACAGAAATGCCAAATGGCCCAACCAGGACTCGAACCAGCGACCTTCTCTGTAAGGCGAAAGTTCTAACCATTGCGCCACTGTGCCACCCTTTATGGAACTCAATCTTCACTTAATATTTTATTGATTTTGGCATAACGGAAAAAAACATATATTAATTTAACCCATACAATATATTTCATGTTTTTGCCAAAAAATACACCATTTAACAATGCCCATTTGGGAAAAAAAAAAAAAAAAAAAAAAAAAAAACACCACCTGGATTTGATGAGTTAACAGGCAAGAGCCCTCCATTGAATAACTACTGCATGGATAATTATGTTTCAGCTGCTAACAAATTATTTAAGCCTTACTGATGCAGAGAGTAGCTTCACATTTCTTACACAGCCATGCTGGCAGAGACACACTGTGGTCATGATAAAAATGTTCTTTTGTTTCAGAAGGGTCAAATTATTGGCATGCATCAAGGAAAACATGGAAGGAGACTGCTTAAACTACTAAAATTTAGTTAATAACTGTCAAATGCATTATTAAAAATTGAAAGGACAATGGGGAACCGTCATCTTTGAGGAAGAAATGTGGTAATGTTTAATAGTAAAAAAAGTAAATTTTTATTGGCGCAATGTGACAGGAATTTAAGGGATTGGGACAAATCCGTAGCTGTAAGAAAATTACTTATGAGTGAGGCTAAAACGAATGAACGAACGAATTAAACGAATGAATGAATGAATTAAACTTCTAAAATTTTCAAGAGAACACAAAGATTGGAGCAAAGTAAAAAAAGCCATGTGGTCTGTTAAGTCCAGATGTACTCTGTTCCGAAGTTATTGGTGCATCAGGTTATGCTGAGAGGCCAATGAAGTCATAAACTCATCATTTGTCTACATACAAGCCTGTGGCGGGCAGTGGTGTGATCTGGGGACGCTGCAGTCAGGTTTACGTCCAGCATTGTTATGTCCCCAAAGAATGAGGTCAGCTGGCTGCCTGAATTTTCTGATTCACCAGGTCATTCTATCAATGGATCTTCCTCTTACCTGATGGCACAGACATAATCTAAGATGACAATGCATTCTGACTCTCCTATCAATAATACAATATCTTAGTAAAAGAAAAGTGCATTTCTGGAGGGAAATAAATGTGACATTGCAGAAGCATATTAAAATAATGCCAGCGTCACATATGTAAAAAGTCACATACACTGTATGCAACACATTTGGTTAAAGTTTTAGTGTAAGTGGTACAAAATGAGATTTTCAAAACTATTTAATTAATTTTTTGGTCCAAATCAGTGACCATTTCCCATGGTTTTTCCTTTGATTTGTGCATGGACCACTGTAATAAAAGGCTAAAAAGTCACTTTTTTTCCTTTACAAAAAAAAAAATTCTAAATAAAAAAAAAAGCTTTCTTTATAAAGGTTTTGAAATTACTATTCTTGCTTTAATATCCATGCGATTAGATTATTGTAATTCTCTATATATTGGTCTACTCTCATCTTCTATTTCTAGAGTTAAATTGGTCCAAAATGCGGCTGCCCGATTGCTCATGAGGAGCCACAAATATGACCATATCACACCATTATTGCAATCACTACATTTGTTGCCGTTTCATTTCCGAATAGACTATACAATTTTACTCCTTGCTTATGAAACTTTGTACAACCTAGTGCAACCGTATCTTTCTGATCTGATCACTACTAAGGCCCAAACCCGATCACTTAGATCAAATTATGACTGCCATCTATTGAAAACACCCCAATCTCATCTCAAATGCAGGGGCAATAGAGCCTTTGAGGTTGTGGGTCCAAAACTATGTAATAAGTTTCAATTAAATATCAGAATAGCACCCACTTAATCTGTTTTTAAATCAATGTTAAAGACTCATCTTTTTTTGAGTGCATTTAACATTCCCTGATGGTGGTTCCAGGCTATACTAAATTGCTTCTTTCTTGGAAACTTTAACTGTTGTTATTATTGTTTTATACTGTTGTTTTTATTAATGTGTGCTGCTGTTTTTACCTGCTACTGCTATTGTACAGCACCTTGGTCGACCAAATATTGTAATTAAGTGTGCTCCAGAAATACACTTTGATTTGACAAGCATCACATAATCTTTATATGTAAAAATCCCAATATTTTTAGCATTTTTTTTTTACCTACTGGACGTTTAACTTTGAACCTACTGCAAAACATGCCCAAAATCATTCATTCATTAGCTTAGACTTTGATTTATCAGAGGGCACCACAGCAGAATTCCAGCCACAACCCAGTACTGGGAAACACCCATACACACTCATTTACACACTCATACACTACAGCCAATTTAATTTATTCAATTCACATATACCACTTTCTTAAGATTATTCATTCATTCATTTTCCTGGTTGCCACAGCAGATGAACCCCCTATTCTGGCACGCAACCCATTAATTGGAAACACCCAACACACTATCAGGTAACACTTTATTTTGATAGTCCATTTGAGTATTAGTAGACTGTCTGCTTAATATTTTTGATACTGCTCCTTCAACAGACATTTAACAGACTATAAGAAACTTTGCAAGTACATGTCAACTTACACTAACTCTAATCCCAAACTAACAGTCTACTTATATTCTAATAAGAATTAGTTGGCATGTAAATGCAATGTAACTTAAATTCTACAAACGGACCATGAAAATAAAGTGCGACTCACTATCACATTCATACACTATGGCCAATTAAGTTAATTCAATTCACCTGTACCACATGTCTTTAGACTGGGGAAACTGGAGCACTTGGAGAAAACCCATGCCATCACGGGAACAACATACAAACTATAAAAAATGCCAAATGACAAAGCCTTGACTCGAACCAGAGACCTTCTTGCTGCCTATGCCAAAAATCATTGAGTAAAATCATGAGTATAATATTCATAATAGACATATAGTCGATTGTTAACAATCTGAAAGGAGTTGTTTTCTGATAGCAGCCAACACTGGACGCACAGCGTGCCTCTTATTATATAGCTGATTTTCATACAAGTAAATAACTTGATGCAAAATATAGCTTCAAGTTGAAATTATTAGCTCCCTCCCAGGCCTGAACGCAAAGCTTTAGCAAAGAAAATAGTTTTTAGCAAGCATAAAGTATTGACTTTAAGTTCCTGACTGAGTCTGTGTTATTAGTCATTGTTATCAGTAAAATAACACAAAATAACAAACTGAATGGCTGAATCAGAATCAAGACACCCATGTAATAATATAATAGTTTCATGCTCAAGAAAATTCTCAAGTAAGTTACATAAGCTCAGTTTGAATTGAGAAATCCACAAGGGGACACTTTAGAAACTGTGCATGACTGTTTATCACTATACATTTAAAAATGGCAATGACAATTCATGGTCACCTAACACCTATACAAGTTAATGTTCTATTAAGTAGACATATAATCAATATTTTACAAATTAGCCTATCAATATGGTCAAGCCATCAATGACCTAAGCACTTAACCTTAGCAGAGGTTAAATCTTTTCTTAATCAGCACAGCATTTCCTTAAAAAAGAGTGAGTTAGAAATTCTGCCAGTAGTTGAAAGCATCAGAAATGTGTTTACAAGTTATTAAGCTATGAAATGTTGAAATATTAATGAGGTTATACACAAACCTTTCGATTGATTGCAAGATAATTCATCACTATATGACTTTACTATAACAGCAGTATGTTGAAATAGAAAACACAAACTAATGTTCATAGTAGTATAACATACAGTATTCTTAATCTTGACACAAGTATACAGAAGTGGGGCCAAAAAATGAGCAATTTCCTGTCCCATTTAACCTCACCATAAACAATGCATACCAAATGGCAGATTATGTTGTTATGTTACGTGTTAACTGCATTAAAATGCTATGTTATGTTTCATGTTTTGTTTGACCAAACATTTATTTTCTTTCAAACATTATAATTACCATCACTCCACATAGACGCGTGGTTGCTACATAATTGTACAAAAAAGAACGTAAAAAAGGAAAAAGAAAACTATGTTGTGACTAGAAAGCTGCACGCAGTTTTATCAGGCTTTGTATGAATTTTAATGGGAATACAATTGCTGCATTTACATGTTAACTGGCTTGCAAGGCCCAGGAGAGCTTAATCAGAGGCAAGGTACTCTAAAATACTTAAGACCGAACATTAGCATAGATGTTCCCTGTCCCCATTGACTGGCAAATCAAAGCTGGGTTTTTTGTTCAAACTTTTTTTTTGTTTTAATCTTCCTAAGCATTTCATGTTTGTCAACACTTGACCTTTGGACAGGCATCTTTGCAATTAGCAAAATAGATTTGAAGATTCTTCCAAATATCAGCACTAATTAGTCCACATTTACATTAGTGGTCGAAAAATACCATGTTGTCATTCAACAACACCTTGGTTGTTTCCACACAAACTGCTTTGTGTGCTTTCTAATTTCAGCATTTGATTAATTGGCAGGGTTTTTACATGCATACTTTAGGAGGAACAAAGTCTGAGACAATTACTGAAAAAGATTATTATTTTTTTTAAAGCAATTGTTTTATTTTATTACATATTGGTTTAAAAAATAATACATTTAATACATTTAAATAACCTGTTAAATAAATAAATAAATAAAATGTCCCGGAGATGATGCAAGTAAATCGCAACAAACAAACTGATAAGCAGTCTAAGATTAGCATTTGAAAAAAAAAAATCTATTATAAATTTGAGTAAATTGTTGATTTGCTCCAAAGAAACTGATTAGCGATCTGTGAATGATATTCAATTATATACAGTGTAAGGATTGCATTATGTCAACCATTACAAATGCCCCTTACACTTGCTACACACTTTCTTTTTATTATTGATTCAATAATTTTCCTTCGGCTTAGTCTTTGATTTTATTAGAGGTCGCTACAGCAGATGAACTGCCAACTATTCCAGCCTACAGCACATCAATGGGAAACACCAACACTCTTTCACATTCATACACTATGGCCAATTTCATTCATTCATTTATTCATTCATTCATTCATTCATTCATTCATTCCTTTTTCTTCTGCTTAGTCCCTTTATTCATCAGGGGGTATGTTTTACACAGCGGATGCCCGTCCAGCAGCAACCCAGTACTGGGAAACATCCATACACACTCATTCACACAAACACACACACACACACACACACAAACACACACACACACACAAACACACACATACACACACACACACACACACACACTATGGCCAATATGGGAGAAACCTGAGAGTGGGAGAGCACCTGGAGAGGGAGAGTGTGGGAGAGCACCTGGAGGATAGCCACGCAAACACGGGGAGAACATACAAACACAGAAATGCCAAATGGCCCAGCCAGGACTCGAACCAGTGACCTTCTTTCTGTGAACCGACAGTGCTAACCACTGAGTCACTATGTCATTTCGTAGTTTAGAGCTAAAATTTAGCAAAAAAAAAATTCCTGCAGAGAAGAACCATAATTTTCATAATTAAAACCTAACCATTTCAACAAATTCCATCATCTTATAACAGTACTGCCAGTGTTCATCCTCTTTTTCTATTTCTGTTTTGGCAGCTCTTTAATTTTGCCAAGCACTTGTGTTGCCAATCCCACACCTTCTGGGTTGCAAACTCGTGTAATTGGTCAAACTGGAAGATACTTTCTTGGAAGATACCAAACTAGCTGGAAGATGCAGTAGCCCTTAACATTCACTATTGGTTGAGCTGAAAGATATAGTGGCCACACTCCAAGCTCTTGCTACTGGTTGAAATGAAAAATACAAAACTGACACTAAACTCTTACAATGAGTCAAGCTGGAAGATACAGTAGCTACAACCCAGACTTCAGCTTCTTTTTTTACTTTAAATTAGGAATGAGCATTACATTGAGACATATGTAGTCAATGAACAATACACCAGTATGAGACATTTTAAATAAACCTACAATACTTTACCATGATCTCACAAAAAAAGTAAATGCATAAAAAAAATTCTTATGTAATGGCAAAAGTGCGACTAACTGGCAATTCATCCAATATAATTTGCACAGAAATGTATGGCTTTTCAAAAAAGGCATCCTTTTAACCTCACCCTCATCACCAACACACGCGGGCATGACCAAATGATTGTAAATGATAATGTACAAACTCACAGGAATTAGCCAATGCAATGTTTATATATTTATATTGCTAGTACACACTTTTAAGTGCTTTTTTACAAAGTTCCAGTGTTATGATTTATCCTAAGCTGCTAAAAGTGACAACTAATAAAGACTATTTCCAACTTCAGTTACGAACACAGAAGCAAAGAGTACTGAAAATCTGCAAGTTATATTGCTGTTGCTGTTATATTGCCTAAATCAAAGTAAATTACGAGTAAAAAGAAAAAAAAAAAGGTACAAAGTTTTCTTTTTTAAAAAGTAAAAGTGCACAAAATATTTATGGCTGATTTTTTATTTCATTACAACTAATCATTTCCAGTACCACTGGCAAATCTACCACATGTATATGTGTATATGGCTATAAATATTTGTGTCAGTGCATATGGCTATAAATATTTGTTTCAAAACATTCTGTTCATTTACTTATTTACTTATTAATATTTTGCCATTATTTACAAGCTTTGAGCATTTTAATTCAAGTATTATAAAAAGACACATTTGCTTTATTGCCTATACAATGAATACATTTTAATTTTGGCATTTATTTACACATAAACATTGATCAATTGCCATTTTTTCCCATTATTATTATTTTTTTTTATTTGCTCATTCTTTATACTTCTTTACAACAAGGTGACTTTGCTGCAATAACACACACATCTTCATTTCTGACTTTTTTTTTAAACTGAAAAGATTTTACAAAAGAGACACTATCAGTAATAAAATAAGAAAACAATTGGCCTCAATTCACTTGCGGTATTCTAAACATGACAACTGGTAATTTAATAAGCAGTGTTTTATGAGCCATATTATTTATTTTGATAGAACATTAGCTTTGACATGCTCTATATAAGTAATGCATTTAGACATACAAGCTATATGAAAAAATCATGCAAATAATTGATTTAGTATTGGCATCGGTCAGGCTTGGATCTATTCTAAAGACTTAGTTTAGTCCATGAGCAGGGAGAAATCATTTTAACTTTTATGTGGAGAGAACAAGATCGCACACAGTCTGAGCGCGTGCATGATGATGATGAGAGGGCTAACGGCTCATTTCTATAACCATATTTGAGAGCTTGCACGTCGCTCGAGACATTTGCAAAAATATTATGATTATGTCCAATACCTGCAATCCCACGCCATTATTCAGACTGTAAGAAAGCGATGTCAGGAGGCGGTGCTTGTCAACGTCACTATCGGAGAGCAAGGAAGGAGGTGTGTCTGTGAAACATGTGAAAACTGAGAATGTGGAACCATGATAGATATTTCAACATCGAAATGTATCACACAATAAGAACTGTAATACCACTACCATGAGTTTCTTCAAACGTGAGAGCAGAGTTTGTTATGTTGCGTTCTTCTAGCTGCCTGCACTGCTTTACACACGGCTTTCCGGGTCAAATAGCAGGGCTTTCATTGGTCCGCTTACGTAAGTATATCTTTATTGGCTATAAATGCGGGTCAAAGGTTTTAATAACAGTTAAAATGTGGACATACTCAACAGCGAGCGATGCTTTAAAGGTAAGGCAGTAAAATACCTAAATGATTTATATTAAAAACTAAAATTACAGATTAAAAAAAATATACTTAAAATATAAATATATAAAAAAAGAAAATGAACTACTGTAATGCATGTATCATTTTACAACTGTCAAGTGTCATTTTACATTCATATTTTGCTTATATTTTAAAATTGTATCCATGCTCCTGTGCAAACTTTTTGAAAATTACAAAACCCTTATCCAAAGACAGCTGTCAAAGTAAGGAAGAGCGGGGCACAAAGTAACACTTTTTTGGTTTTGGCCAAATACTGAACAAAGTAATTACACAAACCATATTTGTTTACCAGCAACACACAAGCCTCTCCTACAAATGAACACTAATTGTACAGACCTATGGTTTCTGTGCAGTATTGCCAAAAGTGCTACTATTTACCCAACCTGTGGGGTAATTATTTGCATTATTATCCATTATTGTACAATGCATGCAATTTTTTTTTTATTGAAAATTTTCTATTGAAAATATTTCCTATTAAAAAACATTTCTATTAAAACATTTTTATATAAAAGTTCTCTACATTACGTTCAAAACTCAAAAATGATTTTGAATAATTGCAATGTGTGGCTAATTTATAACACCCTGTTACACCTTTTTTATTTTTAGTTTGCCTTTCAAAACCACAATAATTTACTCAATTCCAACATAATCTTAACTGTCCCTTCCGGGTCTCAGAAGATATACAATGAATCAAATATAAAGGCATACAATTACACAAAACAAACAAAGAAATAGTATAAAATAACTTAACAAATAAAGAACAATATACCTGTCAGACATTAAACAGAGACCCTGTTAAGGTTTAAATAAAACCATATTCTTGAAACAAACTATACAATTGTTTAGCCTTCTCACCCTTCGTTATTTTTAAAGCCTCTGCATAGGTGACAAACTCATTTTTAAAGACAATCAATTAAGATGCTGTTTTTAAAATGTTGTATTTATGAATTAAGAATTTAAGTAAAATAAGTAAACAATTTGCAATTAAGTCATCATCTTTGTTGTTCAAATGTCACAATGCCCCAATAAATAGAAGGAAACATTGAAATATTTTGTTTTATCACACCCTGTAACTAACCCCTCTGTGTTTTGTTTTCCTCAAACCTGGCTAGCAGTTACTGTGTGTTTTTTACATCTTTCAAAATAGTTCCATCTTATAGCCTTGAGGACGGTAATCACAGCAATATAAGATTTTACATAGAAACTTTCACAGATTTCTTTTAAATAAAAAAATTGACTGTAATAAAAAAATATTTTATATTGCAATAATGGTTTCTCCAGTGGTTCTCATCAAAATTTTGCCAAAATTTTTCAATGATTGACAGAAAGATGTTTGCCGACACTGTGATGAAAACCTCAGAAGCATGCTATGGTTAACCCTGAGCAAATACCCTAAAACTCAGTGTTCCGTTTTACCCCGAATAATTTTGTGCCCGGCACTCCCCTAGTTTGGAATTACCTCCCAAAACTGTTGTGGTTTCAAAAACTACCACGCGTTTATTGAGTTTCGGATAGTCTTCTGAGGTGCAAGTAATTTATCATATGACAAAAAAGGCCTGCATTGATTCTACCGCAGCAAAATCCATTTTATATTTGGCACCAATTTATCAGGAAGTGATGATTTTATTCTCTTTTGACTCAATGGTTTTGCACACAAGTCTAATTTACATCTATGGATGGAAACTGGCACCCAAACTGTAGATGGATGGATGGCAAAGAACGAACAATAGCATTCATTAATCATAGTTGTATTATTAATCATTTACGGATACAGTATTTAAAGCCAAAGTTGAGCTTATTGATATTAATGCACTACAAGTCAACATGAACAATAATTTAATAAGCTAATGTTGACAAAAGATGAATAAATACCTTTATAAATGTAGTTTGCTTATGTTCATAAATATATTAAATAACATTAACCTTATTGTAAAGTTCTACTGATATATAGTTTGTTTTAATATTAGATGTTTATTGTGTCTTTTAGACCTCTCTGTTCTGTATTTCTGACGTATTTTTTATTTATTTTTTTTCTGCTGTGCATGGCTTTTGCAAGATCCTGTCAGAACAGGCTTTTCAATGTGCTGTCACCTAGAGGGGGGAGTTACCTCAGATCAGCCTGGTCTGGGCCACTGAGAGCCCACTGGGGAAGTGAGAGACAAATGCTAGTAAATAACCAAAATGACAGATCCAATCCTATATGTATTACCCAAATAGAGATGGATTGTAGCGGAGGCAAACCAAATATTAATAAATAGATGTGGTGCTTAGATGTGACGATAGCGGTAGCATTAAACCCATTTATCTTCCACTTTGCTTTTGGTCCTGGCAGTAATATTTCTCATCAGTCAGCAAGTCCAATGTCAACCGAGGCTCAGCACGGCAATAGAAGACTGTCAGCGTGATCTGAGTGAGTTTGGCCCTCCTGTTGTCAATCAATGACAATCCGGAGCTAATGAACGTATAACAAGCTTTAGAAGTGGTGAGTAATTAAATCTTCTGTTCATGAAAAGATCCTCAAAATGGCTGTTGACAAATTGTGGCTTGTCTGGCGTACTCTGTCCAATACACAGTAGTCCACAGAAAGAAAGAAAAAAAAAATGGTCCAATAAGAAGTTATAAACATTATTAAATTAGTCAAGTCCAAGGCTGGAAATACAGAGTGCGATGGTGCAGAAACCGAGCTACAATCTGTCACTCTTCTTATATAAAGGATATTTATAAATGCAATGCAATTCAAAACTGACATCCATTAATTTGACATTATAAAATTGTAGGATCTCAAACAAAAATGATTGCGTAATCAGCATTTTAATTGAGTCTTAATGATTGCAATTAGCAGATAACAAAAGTGAAGAATCAGCAGTACTTGATTGACATAAAAACACAAAGATTAAAGGATCTTGGTGCAGAAACATTGATCTATTTAAGAACTACTGCGCATACAGGGTTTATATAATCTGCCTGTTATAGCTGTGAATTTGAGAAAAGTTTTCTTTAATAACATGTATGCCAACTGTGCTTGATATTTTAGCAATACTTACTTTATATATTAATAACCATAACACTATTAATAATGTCACAGTATATTCAACAAATAATAACTCAAACAAAAGCGAACTCACAAATGAACTGAAATGAGATAAGGGACATCAATTATTGCGCAGTTTTGCGTGTCAAATATGGAAAGGCATGAATAGTTTATCACCAAAGAATATATTTGTAAGTTATTCTTGTAACCCAGAAAATGTTTGTTTTATAGATACAGTACATATTTGATGAAACAGTGCCGTCTGAGACCAAAGCAAAGCATCCTGTTTGAAATCAACAAACATGAGCATTGTTTGGAAAGTCTATGGCAGGGCTGTTTTTTGTTTGAGTCCGTTTGCCTTCGTGCTTACCGTGACAGCCGGAGATACTGCAGTGTCTGAATTCTCAAAAAAAAAAAAAAAAAAGTTTTATCCATATCTTATCAAAGAAAAGTTTGGAGTTTTCTTCTAAAGCTCTAATATTAGCAACTATGCACTCTGACAAAAAGTCTATTAACATGTCATTGTTTTCTGGCAAAATGCAAACAAATATAGTACTTTTAAAGTTAAGGGTTGGTGACTTCCCAGCAGACACACAACATCATAAGACGGTTATATTAGGTTAGACTTGATGTCAGGTGACCAAAATTCTATGTCTAGCCAGGGTCTAAGGGCAATATTGTTTTGAAGTCCATGTCAAATTACAGTGATATTTGGTTGATTTTAGGTTGATTTTAGGTTGGACATTGACGTCGGCATGACGTTGGGTTCTGACGTCAACCTGAAAAACAAAAAAACTAAATCCAAAAAACAAAATCCAACATCCCCACGATATTGGGATACAACGTCAATATGACAACATGTTGACATCCTATGCCTGCAGCAATGTTTGCAACACATTATTTTACATTTTCTTTTACAGCAATAATGATTTATATTTACAGTTGCATCATTAGCCCCCGAAACAAAACAAATAAGACTTTCTCCAGAAGAAAAAATATTATCAGACATACTGTGAAAACTTCCTTGTTAAACAGATTATTGATTGATTGATTGATTGATTGATTGATTGATTGATTGATTGATTGATTGATTGATTGATTGATTGATTGATCAAAATGAATGGCTTGTTAAATGATTTACCAAAAACTACCACTAAAATGTCAATTTGTTTACCAAAAAACATGTCAGGAAAATTTGGAATCCTAAACATATGCTTAAACCAGAATTGTTTAACAGATTATTTATTTATTTATTTATTTATTTATTTATTTATTTATTTATTTATTTATTTATTTATTTATTGTTTGTTTGTTTGTTTGTTTAAAATGAATAACTTGTACCATGATTTACCAAAGACTACAGTACCACTAAAATGTCATTAGTAGAATTGGTTTACCAAAAAAAAAAAAGAAAAAACATGTCAGGCATATTTAGAATCCTAAACATATGTCTAAACCAAATTTGTTAAACAGATTATTGATTGATTGATTGATTGATTGATTGATTGATTGATTGGTTGATCAAAATTAATTACTTGTACCATGATTTACCAAAAACTACCACTAAAATGCCATAAGTATAATTTGTTTACCAAAAAAAAAAAAACATGTCTAGCATATTTAGAATGCTAAACATATGTCTAAACCAAACTTTTTTAACACATTATTTATTTATTTATTTATTTATTTATTTATTTATTTATTTATTTATTTATTTATTTATTTATTTATTTATTTATTTATTTATAACTTGTTCAAAATTAATGGCTTGTACCAAGATTTAACAAAAACTACCACTAAAATGCCATTAGTATAATTTGTTAACAAAAAAAATAAATAAATAAAACATGTCTGGCATATTTAGAATCCTAAATATATGTCTAACCCAAAATTGTTAAACTGTTTATTTATTTATTTATTTATTTATTTAATTTATTTATTTATTTATTTATTTTTAAATGAATGACCCATACCATGATTTACCAAAGACACCCACTAAAATGTCATTAGTATAATTCGTTTACCAAAAATACAAAACATGTCAGGCATATTTAGAACAATAATGATTTAATGACCCCAACATTACTTCACCCTTTTTTTGACCATGCATTTTGTAATATTTTTGAAAGATTAAAGCAGACACTTTACTTGCATTTAAAGTGTGTTCTATATATTTAAAATTACATTTGTTGATTTGACTTGACATGGACTCCATAATTTGACTCTATTACAAACTGAAATGTATTTTGAATGCTAAACTCTCATTAATGCATTCATCAGTTGTTTAAAAGTCTTTAAAATGTACGGAGTATGTGCTTATTATTAATATCAGTGCTGAAAAGAGTTGTTCTTCATAGTTTTTTAAAACTATGATCGTTTTCTTGCCCAGGATTCTTTCATTAAAGAGCAATTATAAACAAGAATCTTTTTGGAACAACATGAAAGTCTGCTGTCACAAAAAAAAGAAAGAAAGAAAAAAAAAAAGCAGAACTGAACACCCTTAAGCTAAGACGGCAGATTTCAAATTGCATACTTCCAGGGGGTCTTGTGCCAGATTTCTCCAATGGATAGCAGAAGAGCCACTCATGCTGAAACAATGGATGTACAGACATTTGAGAGACATTGGAGAGTTCTAGGTTGAATAAAAAGAACAGTTTATGGTAATCAAGTGCTTGATTGATTTTCCGCAGTTCTTTCCTGTTTCGCATTTTCGCTCTACACTTTCTGTTTATCGTAATTGTATCAAAACACACGTTCACTTGTGAACAGACTCTGTAAGTGAAAGTGAATGTGAAAGATCATTTCTTGCTTGTCAGACTCTTGGCATGCCGGTTTCACACATCACTCTCAAAGAAGAATGTGATGGGATCGAGAGACAGGACTACTCGTTTAGTGCTGTCACTTTCTTTTTTACCGCTGCTTCAGGAAAATGAGTGAAAACAAATAGATAAGCTCAGATAGAAAGGGCACACCCGGTGCGATTTCACAATGCCAGTCAACATAATGAGAAAAGGGAAGCCCTCTCTGAAGAATCTCGAGATAAAGGCCTTGCCCATCACCGAAAGGACCTCACTCGCGTCTATCCTTCAGCACACAAGAAAAACAGCCAAAGACCTTCAGCAAAGACCCAAAGAGGTCGTCACTGTCACATGTATATTAATGACCCCAAAAACGGCAGACAAAAGTTGCCAAAACTCAAGCCGACAAACTTCTTAAAGTCACCTTAACGCTTAAACTTCACATATTTTTAATGACTTTCTCATCATGTAATCCTCTTTGAAACAGTGAATGAAAGAATTGCTGCAATGTTACACTAAAGCAAACCCGTTCCCTCTGGGATTCTGCTTAAAACCTGGCATAAGTTGCTGTACGTCCACACTAATTACCACTGTGTGTTCTCCAAAAAATTCATCTGAAAAATTTCATAAAGCTAGAGGATGATTTGCAGAGTGAATATATCTGATTTATGTAGTCTTTTTGTACAGGGATCACAGAATTAAAAGATATTGCACTCTTCCTGCGTAACCGCGAGTCAAAGCGTATTACCTTCTTAGCATAATTGTAAAGCAAGAGCGGATCAAAAAGGTTGAGTCTTGTTAAAACACCTGTTAATATTTCGACTATCCCTCTAAAAATAACAAGTAAATAGAACTGCAGATGTAGGTTTTCCAGCAGTTTTTGTATAAGACTTTAGGTTGGGAAAATATGCACTGATTGTCTTTCAGGATGTAAGGTCTGTCTGTGTTTTTTTTTTTTTTTTCGTTGGTATTGCTTACACCGTCTTATGCCCTGGGCTTGCCGCCAGGTAGGCAGACTTGGCTCCAGGTGCATTTCCCTTTGGGCTCAAACACCACAATGACTAAAACTGAAGGCAAAACAAATGGTAAGTTTATCCCCTGCTTCTCGGAATTAATTCTTTATGAGAGATACATGTGCTCTTGTCATCATCCGCCTTTGAAGACACCTTCATATTTGGAGCATGAACAATGATTCTTACATGAAATCTTCATAGCATTAAAAATTCAGGTTTGGGAATTTCAACTAGACTTCTTATTTCATTAAGTCACTGAGGAATCACATGTAAGCAGGGTTTTAGAGGATTTTAGAGGTCAGATTTAAACCTGAATGTGCGACACATTCAAGAAATGTTGCTCTCTGTACAAATGATATAGCCATAGTGTGCGAATAATAAGCATGCTAAATGCAATATAGTGCATATGTCAGTTAATGCATTTACTAGCATAAACAAACAATTAACAATACTTGGTAATGCTAATAGTAATCATGAGTCAACACAAACAGCTTTATTTTCACTATTGTAATTTTTTTAGAATACTGGAATACATGTATTGTTCACTATTTGTTCACGTTAATAAATAAATTAAAGAGCCCCATTATAGGTTTTTAAAATCAACCTTCCATGCAGTGTGTAACACAGCTTCAATTCTGTGTTCACACCAGACGTGGTGTGCGAAGATAAATTGTGATATTTGTGCACAAATAGATGCATGAACATTTTAAGTTTACTCGATTTATTCACGTGTCAAATTTACTGAGCAATAGACACAGATTCACATCATTGGCAGGGCTTCTGTCTGCCTGGTGATTGTAGCTTTGCTGCTAAATGGCTAGCATGGATTTTATTGAGAGTAACTATGTGCTTTAGGAAGGTTGATAAGCAGTGTCGAGTCATTTGGAGCCGTATCTGAGTCCACTAGATCCATTCAGAGGTGCACCCAGCCCTAAGAGTTCATAAACTCCTCCAGAAACCGTACCTGGATGATGGATGATGGATGAAGCGGTGCATCAGACTGAGCCGAGCCCAGTTTGATTAGCTGTTATATCATTGTCGGCCATAGGATTTTTCCCTGGGACACCAACAACAGGCGCTACGTCATAACCACGCCCCTACAAAAGCAAACATCTGATTGGTTAACCCAGCACAAATGTTTCTTGAAGTTTAGATTTTTCAACTCAAGCGATTCGCACAAAACGTGCGATGATAGAGTTAAGCGCTTTAATGTGCAAAACGCTCAATTTGCGCCTCTTCATTTGCATGAATCGTGTCATTCGCACCACAGCATGTCTGTTCTTCTCTTTGCATTGACTTAACATGTAAATCACTCAAGCTTGATGCTTTATCCACGTATGCTGTGAACGTAACATAAGTGAGGTGAAATTTCCAGCTAAGGCTAAAATTAAAAAGTGTGCCATGTTTAAAACTATTGATTCATCTATAAAAGAGTCAACCTCGAGTGGTTTAAATTAATCATTGGGGTAACGAACTGTTAGTCGTGTAGTCGTGACATCAATATGGAACTCATTTGTTCCGCGCACAGGCCCAAGATAATTTAAAGCCCCTGTCCACAAACACTGTAGAAAGGAAAAGGGGAAGACAAATACTGAAGCAGATCTTAGATGAATCATGTCGTAAAGACACTGTGCTCTGAAGTGTGAGGGAAAGTTAGTGTTATTTTCTCTACCCAAAGATGAGGCTGCGAATAGTCAGTGGTTGAAGTTTATTTTTTGCAAAAATACCTCAGCATCATAGCCCCAGCCTTGTGCTGTGTTCCTGTCATTTTTCTGACGAGTGCTACAGCAATCTACACATTACAACTGGGGATTCCTTGGCCGTTTGTTAAATGAAGGATCAAAAAAGTCTATTGATGTATGGGACCTTGTCAGAGCTTGACATAAACTTTACAATACACTGTTCATGGACCAGTTTCTTCCTCCATTTCACAAGTGTAAGTGCAATTAAAATGGTTGGCTCCTTGTTTTCTCTAGCTTGCAAAATGTGTATTTAATTGTGTTATGTTACTTGTAACCGCTCCACATGGCCTATAGTGTATCTGGTTAAATATTTATATTCTCATATCACATCTAAAACCATGTTGAAAACGTGGCGCGTGCCGCTTTCGTTGCAAATTTAAACTCGTTTGTGAGCTCGCGTTCCTCTGCCAATTGTCTTTGCTACTGTATGGCCACCGTGAGCTGTCCCAACACACGTGTGGCGGTCAAGTTTAAAAATAATTCAGCTTTTGCTACTGTGTGGATTAATACTGAATGTGTGTCATGGTTAGGAATACAGCAATATGCTGTTGTTTAACTACATTGCTTAAATGCACTCTTGCATTGAGCTCACACATACTCTCTGAACTCTGACTACTTCAAAATTGTTGATAAGCCATGGTGGGTCTCGCCTTGAATGCAGTCGACCAATCGCAACAGACTGGGTCACTGAACCCATCAGCGCAGATTAACATTGTGCTAAGGAGGGGTTTGGAATCAAATAAATAGCTGAACAAATCATATGGGAGTCGTAGGGATAATTAGATAAAAAATAAATGCATATTATAAGACAATAAAAGTGTTTTTTGACCTTGCATGCAGATTAGCCTGTTGTTGGAAACCCCAAAATCAAAATGTGACCTTTCATAATGCATAATAGGGGATCTTTAACTAATGGTACATGATACCTTATGCTATAATATGCTTCACTAATTTTCAAAGTAATGCTTATTTTCATATTTGCATCATAAAACAGTTGTAGTCCCATTCTGGAGCCTGTTTATTTTTCGCACATTTAATTATGAGTGATCGCTGAAAGCAGCTAGTGAGGTGTCCAGCTCGGCAGCACTGATGGACCTATAAATAATGTTATCAGTTCTATCTCCAGTGGCTCGCTTAATTACAGCAACCTTGTGTGCCTAATTACACACAGATGTTATCAAGTCCAAAGTGAAAGTTACTTGTAGAAAATCAAATAAACAGCATAAGTTATAAACCCACCACCTAATAAGCTGCCAAAGCAAACTGTCATTTATATAATGTGAAAGCATGGTTTCTATAGTGCTTGATCGTAAACCACTTTGACATGAAGGATCAAGGAAGCTTTAATTAGATTTGAGGAGCTTGTGTGATTTCTGCTGACTCCAGAATTCCATCATCAATTACTGTAATTAATTAGCTGATGTGCTGTGCTTTATGTACACATGGAGATTTGTTTGTACTGTATTTTGCATTTTGCAGTTGATGTTTATGGCTAAGTGACCTGCTT
The DNA here is from genome assembly GCF_052040795.2 of Danio rerio. Classification (NCBI taxonomy): domain Eukaryota; kingdom Metazoa; phylum Chordata; class Actinopteri; order Cypriniformes; family Danionidae; genus Danio; species Danio rerio. The sequence continues at coordinate 31,668,710 of NC_141034.1, read as the reverse complement.
GTTTAATTCTATGTGGAGTACACCTGTGGTATAAGGTAAATATAGTCCTATATTTGTCTTAAACAGTTGTGGGAATGAACTGGAAATAAACCATCTCTACTTTCTGCTTTTTGACTACAGATGCACATGCATATGGAAGCTTGTTTACTTCAGTAAAGAAAAAAGAAAGAAAGAAAGTTTTTGTTGTCAGTTTCCTCATCTTCTGCCCATCCAAGTTGTATGTCGACTTTTTAGTCATACTTTGAGATGGATTGGGCTATATGCACAGCTAGTGTTTTTTAGCCATCGATGTACTTTCGGTGAAAGCTTTATGTGACTATTTTAAATTTCATTAGGTTATTTTTTACAGCATCCATGTTGTAACATCATTCAAATGTAATCAGTTAAACAGACTTACATCCATTTTGTTGTTAAAGACAAAAATAAACAGTTTAAACACTGGCGCTGTCATTAGCAGCAGTTAAATTCCATATTTTAAAGACATGGCGTGGAAAAATATAACTTAATGCAGTGCTTCATGTTTGACCTGACACCCACCTTATATCATAGCTCAGCTAGGCAGTGAAGATCGCTGATTATTAAAGAAATCAGACCTTAAATGCAGCAATTTTGTATGCACTAACAATTAACCGGAAGCCCTGGGGCTGGTTGACTCTATTTAAAAGTCTGTCTGCACATACCTCATTCTTGCTGTTAACAAACCATTAACTGCAACTTTTAGAATTAGGGATGTGGAAAATATCATATTTTATGCTCAATACCAGTAAACAGCCAATGTTTTAATGGTAAAAAAAAATTGTGCAACATAGGCTCATTCTGAAAATGTAGCCATTTCTGGAGATCGCAAATTATGTTGACGTATGTATGGCTCCATTTCATCTTTAAAACGAACACAACGGGGTGGATTGATGCTGTTTTTTTTTTTTCACACTTACCAGCTGACCGTTTACCTCCTTATGGATGACTTTCCCAATGTTACCAGTTTGTCCAGCAGCTCCTTATGTACGTTGGTGGACTTGAGATGCGGAAAGGAGTTGACCATGATGACAGGGTTTGAGTTTGATGAAGAACGGTCCCAGAAAGCGGGCAAGGCAAAAGCAGAGGCCAATAAAATAAACAAGTAAATAACAAATGTTGTAAAATCTAAAAGTGTGGTTAAACACACCGTTTCTTTTTCTGGATTGCTTTTTAAAACTGTTGGTTGGGTTTAGGGAAGTGGGTGGGAAGGTCAATCTGTGCTTTTGAAAACACTATTGGTTGGGTTTAGGGAAGGAGGAGAGTGAGTCAATCAATAGGTCAGTCAGTCAACAGCGGTCTCTGGTGGATTTATGTGAGAACAGGCAGGCATGAATGGCATGAAATTTGAGATCTCAAAAAGCACACAGCGGCCTCTGGTGGATTCGTAAAATTAAAAACTGCAAAAAAAAAATGTATATAAATTCTGTAATTTCTGGTTCTGTAAATTCTGTAACCTAAGTAAATTTGAAAAGTGTAAAACCCCAGTTAAAAACAATGCACAAAATATTTTTAAGATGCAGTGGACAATTTATAGATCTGTGGTCAAAATTGCATTAAAATATCTCTTATTATCTATGAGATTTTTTAATATGAGGACATTATATTTTGCATTTTAGGTAACACTTCAGTTTAAATAACAATTATGACTATTAACTACTGGCTCACTACATGCCTGTTATTGAGACATGAGCTGTTTATTAGTACTTACAAACAGGGCTTGACATTGTTTACCTGCCAAATGCAGGTAGATTTTATTCATGGCAGTTAAGACAGACACTCCCACTAGCCACTTTGGCTGATTGAAAATAATTTTCCCGGATAATAAATCTTAAAAGCAAGGTTCAACAATAAGGATGGTCCAATATGCATGCAAAGGCGATCGTAAAATTGAGAAGCAACACGACTGACAATAATAATTGCGTTTGCGCATGCAAGCAATATAAAGCAGGTGAATACCGAATGAGAAGATAATCACTAGCACTAACAGCTCTGGTGATGCGCGCTACTGTTTAAAACATGTGCACGCTCCTGTTTCCTTGCGTGAAGCAACTGTGTCTAGAAACACAACTTATGTGATTGTTCTCTTTCAAATAGACTAGACAAAAAGTGATGAACATGCACCCATAGTCTTTCAAGAGTTCTAGATTTGTCTTTTAGTGAGCAGCACCGGTAGCTTTCGCTTTAACCATTCTTTGAACAGATTATTTATTGGTCTAACCGTGGTCTTAATCGTGTGTGTGTGTGTGTGTGTGTGATCATCCTTTCATTATTACACGGTATGTTTTTAACTGCTCTCTTTTGAGTTAATATAGTTTAATTATATATATTTTTTACTATAACATTGCTTTAATGGGAGATTGACTTCCCATTTATGTGTAGTTATGGTGATCTGGGACCTTTAGCTAGGAAAGGTTACTGTGCACACATTTTGTTAAATAAATAGTATAGTATACAGCTATATTTTGATTGTTTTGATACATTTAAAATTTGTGGCTAAAAAAATAAATAATTGTTTATATTTGGTGTGTTTAGATATAAATTTGATAAGTCCTCCATTTTGAGCTCTAAAAATGATGTGAAATAAAAAGTAATTGTAATACTATGAAACCATGACCCATTTGCTTATGATTATTGAGTAAGCTCATACACGACACACAAAAAGTGAATACTTAACTGCTCCTCCAAGAATTTTTTATTTTGTTTTCGAACTGGATTGAAGTCATTAATTGGATAAACTTCTAATGTTGATAGTTAACACACTTAATGCATTTTTTTTTCAACACATACTATAATTTCTAAAATACCAACCTCTACCAAATGGTTATGTCGGTTTACGGTAAAAGTACTAAACTTAATGCATATATTATGAAAATCAGGAAAAAATATGAAGTAAAAGACCAATTTATTGAAAAAAGTAAAGAAAAATAAAACATTTGTGAATACTAAATAAAATAAAATATTAAAATCTGTGTGTTTTGAAGTAAGACATAATTTTTTTCAGATTCTCAAATATGGTCAACCATTTGGTAGAGGAGGCAATTTAGCAGTAAAAAAAGCAGCTTATTAATAGTCTTTCATATTTAATTGCACATTAAAACAGTGTGATGTGGAACTTCCCATTCTTGTATGATTGATTGATTGCTTGACCCCAAATAACAATGGCATCTGGTCAATATAATGTTCAATCTATAAGCATGAATTAATATTTGACAACCAAAACAATAATGGTAGACTACAGGAACATGGTATACATTGACAAGTTGAGTTGGCAGATTTGCCAGCATAGTAGTGTGTACTTTAAAAACGTAAAAAAAAATGCAAAGGAAAATGGCTTTATTTGTTATTATTTTGTAAACATACCTTCAAAAAAATCACTCTGAATTGTGAGATAAAAGATGTTTTGTGAGTTTAAATCTCTATCCAATGTTTTCTAGAAGGCAAAGAGAAAAGAAAAAGTTTTCTCTGCACATCAAAAAGGTGTGAACATATGCCTGCAGCTGAGAAATGCTGCACATCAGTCATGGTTAGTCTTGCAACAGATGCTTCCAGTGATCTGTGTGGCTTTTTCAGGTGGTGACAGAGGTAAGCAAAGCCGTATCCCAGAGGTTTGAAGCATAAGTGTGCGAGAGAGGTTCATATTTCTCTTGGGTAATGCAGCTGATTGTTCAATCAAGTCACATGCCCCACTTAGGGAGGCTGGAGAGGCAATCATGTGCATCTGAAGGCAAAGAGATCGATTGCTCCATCTTTTCCCTCCGTTGAGCTTCTCCTCGAGCCGTGTCCATCTGACATGCTGCCAGCTGTTGAAGCTGTTTGCTGTAGGTAGAGCCTCTGGATGTGGATTCGAGGTGGAAGATTTGCCCAATTTATGACCTTCGGGGAATGCGCTGAAGCCAGAGGACACTATGATAACATTTAGAAAGTAACCAGAGTTGGTACTCAAACTGAAGCAAAGTAGAACCATGATGTGATGCTTAGTACACTCTTGCTGCTGTAAAGATTACAATTTGATTTGGACACTGGCAATGTAAGGGATAATAAATGAGAGAGCATATAAAATTGCAGAGATAATGGGGGGATATAAATAAGGGCCATTCAAGAACATGGACAAACACATACACACACAAGAAGCTTTTGCAGTTTCTAACAGTTTCAGAATTTGTATAAATAAATAAAAATATATGAATGAATGAATGAATAAATAGCAGTGGAAATACATACTAATATACATTATTTTAATTGCATTTGTGAGTGTAAAAAAGGACAATACTTATAAAATATAATAAACATAAAACATTTTTAAAAATGTATTGTACGTCTAATAGCTGTTATTTCATACATGTACTATAAACCATTGTATAGAGCTTGTAAAATGCTAATGATGATAATAAAGATTAGACTGCATTCTTAAATTAATGTTAAAATTCTATATAAAGTGTTTTGGCACTTGTAATCCATGGACAGAACTTGCTTCACCAAAAAAAAGTGTCTTAATGAATTAAAACACCACATTCAATAGCTTATTGAGCCATGAATCAATTAAATATGAAAGTACTCTGTTACTGTATTTAGTCTCATTAAGAATTCTTTATATGCAGTGGCCTTCTATGGGAAAACATTTAACATGGAATTTAGCGTATTGTGTCCATATCCTTGGTCAAACTGTCCATTTAATAGCACAGTTATTATGTATTGCTTAGAAAAAACAGGTAAAAATGAATAGCGGTCAATGAAGGAAATCATTCTTGACACCACATGAAAACTATGAATAGCTAATAATTGCACACAGTGATCTATACCTGTATAATTATGTCTGGTGTATGTATATGTTCCTGTTTATAATGGGTGCCTTTAATTTCTATGTTCAGGTATGGAAAAATTAAGAGACCATGTGAAAACCAGAGTGAGCCCACCAATTATTGTTTGTTTGTGTTTTTTTACTTTATTTTAAGATTGAGTTCTCACTATTAACAAACCATTAACTATAAATAATCAATAAACATATTAATATTTAGTAAGTAGTAAGTTAATATAAACTAATAAGTAATATAAACGTCTAAAAAATGGTAAATTTTCATTTTAATTTTGACACTTACAAATTGTAGCAGTAACTGTTACTGTAGCAGAGGAGAAATGCATCAGTGTTGCTCTTAAGCTTGAATTTGCTGTGCAGCTGTAACTGTCCACAGCTACATGTAGGGAATATGTTAAAGGATATAGATGGATCAAATGAATAAAAACCTGGTTTGAAATCCCAACAGAATTGTTAGCAAGGTCTATGCATGCATGAATTTGGAGGCTAGGCTCAAACAATCCTGGTTGATGTCAGCTGGTGTATCCACAGGAAGCTCATGTTCACAGAACGTGAACTTCAGCACAAAGGAATAATCTTCTCCTGTGGTGAAAGACAGAATGCAGACCCATGCGAAGGAACACGACTGTGCTGCTTTGAAGGAAGGAGCCTTCCAGACTACAAGAACAAAAAAAAAAAAAAAACATTCACTTTTAGTCATGCCCTACTAGCTAAAATAGTTTAGGATACTAAGCATTATCACACATAAACCTAGCACAGGGCAATTGCACAGAACAATGTCAATAGTTTTTTTTTCAAATGTATGAAAGCCTGTTTCCACCAAGGAGGTAGAATTGCAAGTGTTACAGTGGACACCTAGCGAAGCCCTATGCAGGGAAAACCTCTCTCCTCTGACCTCAAAAGGTGCTCTAGCGACACATGCTAGAGGCCATGTGCTTTAGCCTACTTGTTAGAACAACAGAATCCTATGCAAAAAAATTTAAAAATTACTGGTTCGATCCCAGCTCACAGTGGGCTGGGTGCAGTAGGATTGGTGGGTTACACATGGGGGCTCGTACGGGATTGGAGGGTGGTGTTTAGGGTGGTGGGTGTAACAGAGACCAGCTAGCGAAGTGCTATGCTGGTAAATCCCAGTCCTCTGACCTCAAAAGGTGCTATGGCGACAGATGCTAGTGGCCATGGCCTTTAGTCTCCTTGTTAGAGCAACTGACTCCTATGCAAAGAATTGTCAGTTTGATCCCAGCTCAGACTGGGCTGAGTGCTGCAGGACCAGTGGGTTACACATGTGGGCTCGTCCGGGATGGGAGTGAGGTTTAGGGGGTGAGTGTAACAGAGGCCAGCTAGCAAGGTGCTATGCAGGTTAACCTCACTATTGTGACGTCAAAAGGTGCTCTAGTGACACATGCTAGAGGCCATGGTCTTTAGCCTGTTTGTTAGAGCAATCGACTCCCATGCAAAGAATTGCCAGTACAATGCAGCTCAGACTCGGCTGAGTGCAGCAGGACCGTTGGATTACACTAAATGTGCACATGGAACTGCAAGGAAATCCTGTCAAATTTCGGACATTTTCTTGGAATACAGACTTTTTTCACAATTTCTCACAATTCTCCTAACTTTTTTTTTTTAATATTGGAAAAGGTAAATTTAGAAATGGGTTAAAAGTCAGAAATGTGAAATTGTAGACTCTCTCAAAAATTTTCACGCACTACTTGACACGAATAAATCTGTTAATGATACCTGAACTGTGTTCTCACGGGTGGTGTCTGACATTGCACTGATGCTTTTGACATATACATTATTATTTGCATATGTTATGTTAACAGCAATTCTGGTCTTTTCATGAGTAGTGATGTTAGTTTAGTCAGTTCAAGCCCATATGCGATGGTGTACGCGGTGTTAAATTTCACATATAGCTTCCCCCTTTCATGGCAGACAGCATCTGGCGATTAAATGAAGGATTAAACAAGAACCTCTCGTGCTAGATGTGGCAAACAGTTACCTGGAAATTCCTCCTGACAGACTTTACAGTGAATGCTTTAGTTATTTTCATGACAGACTTGAAGCCAATGGAAGTCTCTTAGCCACTCTTTGAAAAGTGTAGATGGTGGATTACATTCACCACATGATCAGTAATCAGATATGTCATTATTTGTAACTTTAGGTCATTTCTAAAACAAAATCTGTCAGTGTTATTTTCCTTCTCATCTTCAGAGCTTTACATTTTTGCGGTTTTGGCCCTCCCTGTCATCCCAAGCCAGAAGGCATTGACTGAGTGATTGACAGCTCATATTAAGCATTTGCGTTCACTTCTAAAGCAGTGGGCCAATATGAAAAGTGCAAAGGCGGGGCAAGCATTACAAGCTTTGTTTACTGCAACAAGTTGGCATGTCAACAGTTCTAAACTATTCCTGATTCGCTTTTTAAGTGCAAAGATGCATTCTGCGTGAATGTCTCCTAAATCTGTGCATACTGTGAACATTTTGCAGTAAAAACCGGTCGCACACAACAATTTTATGCACTTGCACAAATGCTCCCAAATATATCTTGAGGTTGCATAGATAATATTTCAAAATGGTGAGCCCCGATATATATAACCCTAAGTTGCATGAATCAACTCACAATTATGCAAAGAAAAACTTACAAAAACATTACCTATACTAAATTGACACAACAAAACCCCTGACTTGGACAACAGAAATTGAGTTTAAGCCTCTCACACTTCTTTACAGGCAAGTACGTTCCTTGTTTTGGGCTGGTGTGAAATGCATACTTTGAAGAAAGCTAATTCAGCATGCATTACAAGGCCTGTCTTTCATACTGAAGGCAAGAGTTCCTTTCTGCTTGTTTCTAATCTAATGATCACGCCGATCTCACTGGAGAATAAGCGAGAAGCATTTACATAACTCAGCAGCAGAGAAATACTCAAAGTATCCACATTCTTGTTAGAAGTCTACGAATCTGACAAAGAAAAATGACCAGAGCTACTGGAGTGGCAGCACTTGACTCAAGACTTTGATTCCCTTCCATCCCTACAGAATTCACTTTCATAGTGGGTGTACCAGTGCATAAAGTCTTCCCTGGTTGAGACCTGACAGCCTCGGATGCCAAAAATCCATCTTCCAATGCAATTTAGCACAGAGGGAGCAGGGAAGATGGGAAAATTATACAGGACTCTAGTCTGAGTTTTAACAGGTAGCTGTGGAGACCCGCAGACACATTTGAAATAATGACAGGTTGCTGGAATCTGACAAGTCAAAGTTAGTCACTCTAAAATAAAAATTCAGTCACCTCTGAAACATGAATGGCAGTGGTGAATACTACGGCTGTCCTCGTGTCTAGACTGTTTGAGGAAGAGTCACCTCTAAAACCTGATCCACTGTATATTTTCCATCCTCTCACTGGGTTGTTATACAGTACTAAAAATCAATACCCTTTTTGAGGGGTAACAATATCATATATTTTACAACAGAGCACAGGGTTTCTGTTACTTACTGCATGAAGAAACATCCTAATGGCAGATTTCAAACTACGCAATATACTAGATTTTATGATAGCCACAGTGTCACATTATGCAATTCTGAATACTAAATTCTTGTCGTCACAGTCAAGAAACATGTCAGATTACACATTTCTTCCTGACAAATCAACCATCCATTTTTGAGGAGCAGCTAAACCAGCTGTCTCCCACACGTACTCTATAAATGTTACATATAACGTATAATTGCTTGACATTGCAGCCTGCCATTATCAATTTAAAATGTATTTAAACAAACATCTATACATATGAAAATTCACACTGGAAAATTTAACAATTTCTGCAGTTTCTAAGCGGGTTAGTGTGTAAACCAGCAGCAACACACTATTAAACAGCTCTGCACATAAAGGTTGATGATCTGATTCTAAACACAAGTCAAGTGAAACTGACATTTGATAACAATAAACAACTGAAACAAACTAATTATGCATAAAAAATTACTTGCATCTTGTGGAAAATTGTAGGTACATCTTCATCCTTTAATCGCAATCTTCATGGAAGTCCAGCTTTGTACTACCTGAGATCAGAAATCAGTCTGATGAAAATATTTCTTGCATACAGTACAAGAAAATTTCTTTCCCACTCTTTCTGGTACATTTCCTTCATATCTAAAACTAATCCATTTACCTGTTACCTCTTCTGAAGCTGGGATTTTGTGTAGGGACACTGTGAAAAATAGCTGAGAAGAGGAAAGCTTCAATTGGGCCTAAAAAAAAATTAACCTGACTCTACCCGAGCCCATACACCTTGTTTCTGAGCCCGACACACCTTGTGTCTGGATTACAGAAATTAGCTTAGATTTATCTTAATGAATAATGCAACAAGGATAAAGCATGTAAACTGTATTGCTTGTTTTTATTCAGAATGGATCGTAACAAAAGAGAACACTGAAGGCTGACTTTCTGCCATGGCAAGCCTGCTTCAAGTGTCTGTTCCTCATGGAAGTCCCCGTTTTTTTGCTATCACCTCTTTAACACCGCGCGCGCGTGCAGAGCATGAGCAGCGCATTTATTTATTTTTTTTGCCATCCATGGCAACAGATTAGAGCTTTCATAACAAATGCAGAAGCAGCACATCAATGTGGAGCGTGAGCAAAGCTGAAGCAGCAGAGCCGCGATAATTTTGATGTGTCTATTTTTGCCGCACTGCTCAAGCTCAATTAAAATGACAATTAAACAGTAGCAATTTTACCCAATAAATGCAATGATAAGATCCACATATTTTTTTGTTTCTGCTCTATATACGCACTGTGCACGCACTGCTTCAGGTCTATTTGGGTGTGAGGTGTAAATGTGTGCTAGTGAAGGAGATGATGCTGTTGCAGAAGCTAAAGCGTTGCTGCATATGACACTCATTGCAAATTGTGCATCTTTGTAGACCCACGCATGTTGCTTAGGACAACTTTGCAAAAATATTCATATGGCATTTGTAATTATGGTATAGCTTTTCAACCAATTAGGCTAATTAAGTAATGACAGAAAACACACACACACACACCAGCACAAACAGCAAAATATTCAGAGGTCAATTATGGCACATAAACACTCTCAGACAGTTTATAAAAAAAACAAGCTGAATGTGCTCCTTTCAACACATCTGAGCTGACAGATACAGCAAAAACATATCTAAACACAAAATAAGTGAACATTTTATCAGATGTCGCCTTTAATCTTGGTCACTGTGACCCCAGCTTGCAAACTTTAATACCCTTTGCATTGAACATGCTTTTTTCGAACTGGAATCATAGTAGAATAACCTGTGATATCCACTTCACAGAGCACACGGTTGAATGAAGCATTCCATGACAGTCTTCCAGCATCCTACCTTCACCCATATTCCACACTCTCATTATATTCCATCCATGCCAAAGATTGGGGGAGTACTATGGGTTCAAGCCAAAAGCAGACCTCTCCTTAGATAGCATGCCAAAAACTCATATTCTATACTATATTTGATTATAAAAGTGTAAACTGATGTGAGACTTAGTGCAATTATCACATTGTAAAGACTGTTATTAATTTGAATAAATATATCCATTTCCAGATTGGTCAGCCCTGCAAGGTTTATAGTGTTTCTTGTTCAAAGTAGTTTATTATTATCCTTTTTAAAATATCACTATTTTTAGAAGACCCAAACATCCTGAGCCTGCAAATCAAGGTAAGATAGAAACAACATAGAAGTAGGAGATAAACTTTGCAGGACAGTGGCCTTCCAAGATCGAGTATGGAAGAGAGAGAATTATGATAGGGTACCTGTCAAAAAGTTTGATGGATTGTAGCCCCGCCCCCTAAGGCGGGACTTCCGGTCTAAGCCCCGCCCCTTTTATATAAACTTTATAGTTCCGGTAATTAGATTCTTATCGGTTTTATATAAAATAACAATTCCGGTAATTAGATTTTTATCAGACTAATTAAATTATATTTCCGGTAATTAGATTTTTATCAGACTAATTAAATTATTGATACCGGTAATTAGATTTTTATCGGACTGAAATAAAATCATTATTATAATAATATCGGTAATTCAATTACTGTTATTAGAACCATTATTTTATATTTTTAGTTATTTGACTAAATTATATTATTATATTACAATATATTATATTATATTATATTAAGTTATATAAAATTTATATTTTATTAAATAAAATTATGTATTGTATTATATTATATCATATTAAGTTATATTAAATCATTATTTTATTAACTTATATTATAATTATATCATATTATATTATATTATTATATTATTATAATATTTATATTTATATTAAATTTAATTATATTATATATCATTATTATTATATTATATTATATTATATTATATTATATTATATTATATTATATTATATTAAATTATATTATATTATATCATTACATTATTATATTATATTTATTATATTATATTATATTATATTATATTATATTATATTATATTATATTATATTATATTATATTATATTATAATTAATAAACTATTAACATAAACGTTTCTTTATGTTCATACCGATGTTTCCTCAGTGTCACAGTCTGGGCCTGAGCGTGTGAGTGAGTGATGATAAGGAAAACTTTGTATAACATCCCGTCAAGTGCTTGTGAAAGATAGATTTATATCAGATGTAGAATATGTATATCTGATTGTATGTGTTGGGTGTCCCCCACTAACTACTATATGTTGTTAGGTGATTAGAAAGTGTGCTGATATTTATATGTCCACATGCAGTCAACTGTATGCATATGTATGTGTTTGGGTGCGTGCGTGCGTACGTGCGTGCGTGCGTGCGTGCATGTGTGTGCGCTCGAGCGAACTTGGGTCTGGCTTTGTATGCTTGAATCCAACGACACAGTATTTACTAAAAATACTCATTAATAGGTTATGTTGTTTTTCACATTATTACTACAATAATACATATTTTAAGACACACAAACATTTTGATGTATCTTTGTCAGAGTATTAAATTAAAATATGTTTACAATATTTTTTGTCGCCTTAGTCCCTTTTTAATTCCTGGGTGGACACAGCGGAATGAACCGCCAACTTAACCAGCAAGGTTTTGCGCAGCGTATGCCCTTCCAGCCGCAACCCATCTCTGGGAAATTGTTTACAATATTAATCCAGTAAATAACACATCTTAATCTTTATTGACAATAAATTGTCACACCTTTTAAAACAACGTTATCTAAAATGTAATATTCTAAAATGTTGAAAAACACAGATGTAAATTCAAGTTGTCTTTATAATTAATGAAAACTTTTATTATGAAAAACAATTTAAAATGAAAGTTTTTCCTTTGACTAACATGTTTTCAATTTATTTACATGCATGTCCTGTAATTTATGGCACACATTGTAATACAGTTAATCCAAAGCCTAATGTTTTGAGCACTGGTCATCACTGGTGTTGGTTTAAAAAATCAACATAAAATATCTACTAAAAAGGACTCTTTAGACATTATTGTTATTTCTGTTTCAAAAGATAAATAAAATGTAATTTTATTACAATAAATTGTAGTAATTGCATTACTAGACAACTTAGTTAGTGAATTTTAAATTCAAACTGTTTTTAATTCATTGCAAATACTTGATCATATAAAGAGAAATATGTATATTATTCAGAATAATGGAATAACACTGATATTTATTTTAAGAAGAAAAATTGGCTCTCACTTTATCTAAAAACAGTACGGCTACAGCCCTTAGTTAAATCTACTTAATGTTTCATAGTAAAATTTTCAAGTTTAACTACTGAATCCACTATTTACATGTTCATACAATAGTGTCAAATCTAGTAAGTTTACAAATTTGTCAAAATTAGTCAAGTTTAAAAGTAGTTCTTGAAAGTAGACTGATTACTTTTTTACAAGGTAAATGATGCTTTTCTTCTACCAATAGATTTAATCAAGATTATTGTCACTACACACAATTTGTTGGGAGTGTATATGTTTCTTTAAACAATGTTTTTATTGGCAAACACATTTTCAAACGATCAAACTAAATCTAACGGAATGTTTTCACTCTGAATATAAAAGTTTTATCTGTGCATTTCACTTGGAAAAGTGATGTTTAAAATACTATTCATTAAACTTACTGCATGACTGGAGTTTTATTTTTACAAACCAATAGCATTGACCTAATTCAAGCTTTTGATTTTCCACTCTGTAGCAGTTTTTCGACACAAAATGTAAACGTTTTATGCATGTGCTAAAAATCTGTAATTTTGCACCTCTGTCAGAGTTTGTATGTAACAAAGCATACATGTTTTTAAAACTGTCAGTTTTCAAAAGTTACCTAACGTTGTCCCCTTTCTTCTGGAGTTTTTAGGAACAACAATGTTTCATTTGTGGGGGAAAGAAAAAAAGTGATGTTTTGAAATACATTGGTTACCCCAATATGGTGTAAAGGTTAAAAGTTGGGGTTTCATCCAGACAGCTGGGGCTCAACGCCTGATTTTTTAATGCTTTTTAACATCTAAAGTGTCCCAAGTAACATTAATAACAACACTTAGCCACAATTATTTGTATCGTAGTTGAATGCTACACTCAATACTGCCAGCAAAACACAATAATAACAAAGAGTAAACACTTTTTTATTTTAAGAATACTTTGCAGTAAACTTTAATGCATTAGTAAGTTTATTTTATCCACCTTCTGATGCAGAATGTTTTTGAAACATTTAATTATGTTTTTATGACCACGGGCATCTCACCAAAATATTTGACCTAATTCAAGTAACCAGTGCTGCAGTTTTTAATCACAAAATGTCTTTGCAAACTTTTTTGCGTATGTGTTAAAAGTCTAATTTTACACAACTCTTATAGCGTCCGTTACAATGCATACAGTAAATGTCACAATAACCATTTCTACTGCCAATTATCTTTTGGTGTCTAATTCTTCACAATATTTTTTTCACGAGAACTATGAATCTACAAAGGCAAGGCAAGGCAAGACAAGGCAAGTTTATTTCTATAGCACATTTCATACACAGTGGTAATTTAAAGTGCTTTACATAAACAGGAATAAAAGAGACAAGTATAAGAAAAATAAATACAAATAATGAAAAATATAAAAAAAATGATAAAAACAGATCAAATGTGTTAAAACAAGTTATAAAAGAATGAAAAAGAAGAGAAAAACATATTAGTGTGATCTGTCAATAGTGCGATCTGTCTATAAAACTAAAAGAATAGTTGCCACTAAATCTACATTAATATCTTGTTCAACAGTGTCTAATGTACTGGGTATTAAAAATGTATACTTTTGAACTGTCATGAAAGTTGAGTTGTGAATGTTTTGGTTTTAAACCAGAGACAACCAACAATATTATGTATACCTTTTGTTCAAATACTTTTTCAAATGAAAGAGAAATTATGAAATTGTATGTCAGTGCATCTTTAAAACTAAATTGGTCAAAAAAAATGTAGGTTGTCTTTCTAAACTGACTACTAAACCGTTATACATGAGAACTGGGTGTTATTGGGTTGACTTAAACGTTAACCAATTTTAATAAATGTTCTACAGTTTATACAAATGCTTTAAACAAGTGACCAGTCCTTGACACACTATGCAACATTCTAATTTTCTAAATATTTAAATATACATTTGGCATAAATACAGGGCTTTAAGTTTCGACAATGTTTCTATGATTTGTTTCACACCATCATGTTTTGCACCTAGCTCAAATTTTGACTTTTTTACAGGAAAGGCATAGACACTTGAGTTGATAAACTTTTATTTCAAGTAAATATACACTGAAATAGAGTAGTACATAATGAACAAACATGGATTGCATTACCATAATAAAGACAAATTAACTAAGAAAAAAAATACATATATACAGACATACATTGAAGAAAAAACAGGGTACACCAGAACAATAAAGACATTACTGAATATTACCAAACTACAAAGAAATGCTGCTAAAAGCATTCTGTCATGTTCTAGTATGTGGCTAGTCATAACTTCCACAATCTCAGCAATATTTGTTATTTTGTTTTGTGAATCCAGTGACACACAAATATCTGTTATATATGTGGACATACATAGAACCTGCGTTACCCCCCATCTCATCACTCAATTCAGTCAGCACATCCAGAATTTTTGTATTGGTTGCACAGACAGCACCATTGCTATGAAAACACAGGTGTGTCAAATGATTTATCGTATTGGCCCATGAGTTTAAGGTCCCTCTCACAACGTCCATTTCTCTCTTGAGATTTTTCACACGTTTGCCATCTCCTGTACAATCATGTTTAGAATCACACGCATCATTAATGATCTTCTCCAGAAAAACCATATGGTCCCTATAATGCTGTTTAAACATGTTGTCCACAATAGACCTTATTTGACAATCAAAAACAGGGTCGCACTCGTACTCGGGCCTTTCATGCGCATTACCGTCAGTATTTTGAGAACAATAGCAATCAACCATCTTTGCATGGTGGCTGTCAGAAAAAAATCTGAAAATATTTTTAAGAAAACGTTTTTTCTTTAATCACAATACAAAGTTTGTCCCATAATCTGTGTAGATCATTTAAAGTAGTACCTTAAAGATGCGGCCTGTGTCCTTAAACAGCGATAGTTCAGCCATAATAGTTCAGTGCAAACAAGACCAAAGTAGGGGCTGTGGTCCTCAAAGATAGTACCTTTTTATGTCTTTAATCTTCTTTTTACTCCTGATCAATTGGTTCTTGTAGAAAGCTTTAGGATCAGTGACTGTAGCCAGAAGCATTACTCCTTGGTAGCTAGAAGTAATAATGGGCCTGTTTATCTACACATTCAAACCAGGCCCGCCTTCACTCACGGGGCGGTACTATGAACATCTGTTATGTGTCATAAAACTCATGATAGTTGACATCTTGTCTTTTATTTAAGACATAGGCGTGATGATGTAGGGATACCTATTTTAAAAATAAAAATAAAAATACAGAGTCATACCGTAAATATATTCACAATGAAAGATTTTAGAGAACTAATATTATAGATTTTTTACATTTCATGGAAGTTTTAGGTTGACAAAATATAATGCACAGCTGAAGTCATCTCAAAACTCATTGCCAAAATGGACAATACAATTAATTTGAATGTTTTTAAGCAAACATGTACAGTCTTTTCAACATTATTCTGCAGTTTGAATTGTTCAATACAATTGTTTATTTGGATTCCTATTAGGGCTCAAAGCAGGCACATATTTAACTGAAATTTGCATCTTTCATGATAGTGTTCTTTTTCTAAGAATGATTGAGAAGAAATAGGATTACATCTACACTTGCATATTCATTTTGGAATTTAAGTGAAACATACTTGTAAGAAAATACAATTAAATTTATGAAATAACCCATGTTCCATAACTTATTACAATGCCTTTGAGGTCAAGAAAGAGATCAAGTTTAGGACCCATTACCTCATAATTGGCTATTAGATAAACGTTATTTTAAAAAGTCAAGTTTGGTTAAAAACCTAGGCTTTCTTAAATTTGTTCTGTTAAAACATAAAGAAATATTAAAAAATCAAGTTATGCATTATACGTTCTGGAGATATATAAACATACACTTTACCATCAGATAATCTACGAATATACCAACATTCACCAATTTGATACAAAGGGTACCAAAACCGTTTGCTTATATTTGTTGCAGAGTAGCAATAAGATGTTTTTTTTATGTTATGTGATTCTAAATCTAGTGTCTGGGCTATATTTTAGTGATATACTTATAATAAAGTTGAAATAAAAAGCTGATACATTTAGTTAAACATCATGTGCTTGACATTTTGGTAAATAGTTAAAGCTTCTGATTATACTAATTGAATATTTAGCATTTTGAAAGGTAAATATGTGTCAGGGTATGTAAAGCTGACACCTCTAATTTGTTTGGTTGAGATTTGTGGAATGTTTCCACAAATTGAAATATTAAAGTGTTTTTCTTATTCACTATTCTGCAACTTTGATGCAACATTGTAAAAGTGTTAGAAATATACAAAAGTACATGTCATGCTGTTTTGTAAAAACAGACAGTCATATCAGTAAAGAACTGCACTTCCTGAGACAAACATTTTGTTTTGCTGTAAATCTTTAATATTTTAATGTATCGGTCAGGATGTAAGCATACAACTTACATATAACTGACTTTTTGTACGACAATCTTTCGATGAACATGTTTACATTATATTGTGATATTTTTAGAGTGGTCTTTGAAATAGTTACAATATCACAGATGTAAAGTACTCGAACAATGTTTGAACAATGTTAGCTGATTGCTGTACTTAAGTAGTACTTTTATGATTTGTACCCTACTTACAGTTAAAATTAATGTTTACTTTTACTTCATTACTTTTTTAAAAACAGTATTTTTTTTTTTTACAACTTTCAATTTTATTTATTCTCAAAGAAAAGTTCCTCACTCCTAACAAAACGACAAAGCTGCTTAAATTAATGTTATTTACTTTGTAATTGACATTCATTTCAATATCCCATCAAACTGGTCAGACATGCTCTTCGATTGTTTAGAAGTCATGTCCTGTCACATTGAGCTCTACAATACACATCAACCCCAGTAAGTCTGCTATCAGTACACTTCTGTTAAGCAGTTCATAAGAAAATATACATTCAGTCCATTGTCTGTGTACACATCCACATAATTTTATTTAGATGCCGCACAGAAATAAACTTAAACCTCACTTAAGTATATTTAAACTTATACAAACAGAAAGCGTTTAGTTATTTGTCCTACAGTATGCTTGGTCATTGTTTTTCGCGTACAAGTTTATTACAGTACGTGTTCTAAGTACATTTGGTTAGTAGTTATTTTGACACCCTTTGATTAATTGGGCACATTATTTTGCTACATAATGTTATAGACACATGTATTAAGACAGAGAATAAATTTGTTTGAGTCGACTTAACTGAAATGAACTGCGAACATGTCAAATCTTTATAAAAGACGGTAATCTTATAATAACACAAATTTAACTGCTTACTGCAGTGAGAAAAATATTAAAATGAAATCACAAAAACATAAAAAGTATACATGCAGCTAGACAAAAGACCTGAATACTGTAGATATTTACATGTTTACTGTGTTCTTTTTAGTATAGAGTATACTGTAAAAGTATAATTTCAAGTGTGACAAACATTAAGCACACAAGTAGCTAACTATAACATTTTTGTTTATACATCCTGTCAACTTATAAGAATAGTAGTAGTTCACTTATACTTGTAGTAGATAAATAGTTTGTGCTGGAAATGATGCAATGAAATGATGCATTTATGTCTCCACTTAAACCATCCATATGAGAACTGTCGGTGCTGCATGCTCAATGCTTCAACATTTGCACCACAGGTCTGACTTTCCAAACAATTTAGCGTTATAATTTTTAGTGATACAGTGTCCATAGTACTCTAGTGTCTTGAAACTTGCAAGAGTACAGCTAGTGTAGCCTTGGTTAACTAGTAGTACACAAAGCAGTTACCACAAGGGATAGTGTGTTATTGAAAACATGTCATGCAATTTGTAGAAACCAATTTAGAAAACAACTGAAGTAACCGCTGAGCATTTTTTCTTAGAATAAGTGCAGTTTTAGATTACCTGTGGATTTTGAAAATGTTTATAATTTAATAAAAATTATAAACATTATTAAAAAATTATAAAAATAATTGTAATAAAAATAACAAAAGCTTCAAACATTATTCAACCATGTAATGAACTTACACAGTCATATGGTCAAAGTATACTTGTTGCTAATCAAATATAGCCCATAAAAGTACATTAAATACCCCAGAGAATATGCTGTAGTACAAATTATTTACAATTCAAATATACCAAATTTAATATTTCAAAATATGGCATTTCAAGATAGCAAATAATTAATTACATTGAATTATACAGGCTCTTTGTCTAGCTGCATGTATACTTTTTATGTTTTTGTGATTTCATTTTAATATTTTTCTCACTGCAGTAAGCAGTTAAATTTGTGTTATTATAAGATTACCGTCTTTTATAAAGATTTGACATGTTCGCAGTTCATTTCAGTTAAGTCGACTCAAACAAATTTATTCTCTGTCTTAATACATGTGTCTATAACATTATGTAGCAAAATAATGTGCCCAATTAATCAAAGGGTGTCAAAATAACTACTAACCAAATGTACTTAGAACACGTACTGTAATAAACTTGTACGCGAAAAACAATGACCAAGCATACTGTAGGACAAATAACTAAACGCTTTCTGTTTGTATAAGTTTAAATATACTTAAGTGAGGTTTAAGTTTATTTCTGTGCGGCATCTAAATAAAATTATGTGGATGTGTACACAGACAATGGACTGAATGTATATTTTCTTATGAACTGCTTAACAGAAGTGTACTGATAGCAGACTTACTGGGGTTGATGTGTATTGTAGAGCTCAATGTGACAGGACATGACTTCTAAACAATCGAAGAGCATGTCTGACCAGTTTGATGGGATATTGAAATGAATGTCAATTACAAAGTAAATAACATTAATTTAAGCAGCTTTGTCGTTTTGTTAGGAGTGAGGAACTTTTCTTTGAGAATAAATAAAATTGAAAGTTGTAAAAAAAAAAAATACTGTTTTTAAAAAAGTAATGAAGTAAAAGTAAACATTAATTTTAACTGTAAGTAGGGTACAAATCATAAAAGTACTACTTAAGTACAGCAATCAGCTAACATTGTTCAAACATTGTTCGAGTACTTTACATCTGTGATATTGTAACTATTTCAAAGACCACTCTAAAAATATCACAATATAATGTAAACATGTTCATCGAAAGATTGTCGTACAAAAAGTCAGTTATATGTAAGTTGTATGCTTACATCCTGACCGATACATTAAAATATTAAAGATTTACAGCAAAACAAAATGTTTGTCTCAGGAAGTGCAGTTCTTTACTGATATGACTGTCTGTTTTTACAAAACAGCATGACATGTACTTTTGTATATTTCTAACACTTTTACAATGTTGCATCAAAGTTGCAGAATAGTGAATAAGAAAAACACTTTAATATTTCAATTTGTGGAAACATTCCACAAATCTCAACCAAACAAATTAGAGGTGTCAGCTTTACATACCCTGACACATATTTACCTTTCAAAATGCTAAATATTCAATTAGTATAATCAGAAGCTTTAACTATTTACCAAAATGTCAAGCACATGATGTTTAACTAAATGTATCAGCTTTTTATTTCAACTTTATTATAAGTATATCACTAAAATATAGCCCAGACACTAGATTTAGAATCACATAACATAAAAAAAACATCTTATTGCTACTCTGCAACAAATATAAGCAAACGGTTTTGGTACCCTTTGTATCAAATTGGTGAATGTTGGTATATTCGTAGATTATCTGATGGTAAAGTGTATGTTTATATATCTCCAGAACGTATAATGCATAACTTGATTTTTTAATATTTCTTTATGTTTTAACAGAACAAATTTAAGAAAGCCTAGGTTTTTAACCAAACTTGACTTTTTAAAATAACGTTTATCTAATAGCCAATTATGAGGTAATGGGTCCTAAACTTGATCTCTTTCTTGACCTCAAAGGCATTGTAATAAGTTATGGAACATGGGTTATTTCATAAATTTAATTGTATTTTCTTACAAGTATGTTTCACTTAAATTCCAAAATGAATATGCAAGTGTAGATGTAATCCTATTTCTTCTCAATCATTCTTAGAAAAAGAACACTATCATGAAAGATGCAAATTTCAGTTAAATATGTGCCTGCTTTGAGCCCTAATAGGAATCCAAATAAACAATTGTATTGAACAATTCAAACTGCAGAATAATGTTGAAAAGACTGTACATGTTTGCTTAAAAACATTCAAATTAATTGTATTGTCCATTTTGGCAATGAGTTTTGAGATGACTTCAGCTGTGCATTATATTTTGTCAACCTAAAACTTCCATGAAATGTAAAAAATCTATAATATTAGTTCTCTAAAATCTTTCATTGTGAATATATTTACGGTATGACTCTGTATTTTTATTTTTATTTTTAAAATAGGTATCCCTACATCATCACGCCTATGTCTTAAATAAAAGACAAGATGTCAACTATCATGAGTTTTATGACACATAACAGATGTTCATAGTACCGCCCCGTGAGTGAAGGCGGGCCTGGTTTGAATGTGTAGATAAACAGGCCCATTATTACTTCTAGCTACCAAGGAGTAATGCTTCTGGCTACAGTCACTGATCCTAAAGCTTTCTACAAGAACCAATTGATCAGGAGTAAAAAGAAGATTAAAGACATAAAAAGGTACTATCTTTGAGGACCACAGCCCCTACTTTGGTCTTGTTTGCACTGAACTATTATGGCTGAACTATCGCTGTTTAAGGACACAGGCCGCATCTTTAAGGTACTACTTTAAATGATCTACACAGATTATGGGACAAACTTTGTATTGTGATTAAAGAAAAAACGTTTTCTTAAAAATATTTTCAGATTTTTTTCTGACAGCCACCATGCAAAGATGGTTGATTGCTATTGTTCTCAAAATACTGACGGTAATGCGCATGAAAGGCCCGAGTACGAGTGCGACCCTGTTTTTGATTGTCAAATAAGGTCTATTGTGGACAACATGTTTAAACAGCATTATAGGGACCATATGGTTTTTCTGGAGAAGATCATTAATGATGCGTGTGATTCTAAACATGATTGTACAGGAGATGGCAAACGTGTGAAAAATCTCAAGAGAGAAATGGACGTTGTGAGAGGGACCTTAAACTCATGGGCCAATACGATAAATCATTTGACACACCTGTGTTTTCATAGCAATGGTGCTGTCTGTGCAACCAATACAAAAATTCTGGATGTGCTGACTGAATTGAGTGATGAGATGGGGGGTAACGCAGGTTCTATGTATGTCCACATATATAACAGATATTTGTGTGTCACTGGATTCACAAAACAAAATAACAAATATTGCTGAGATTGTGGAAGTTATGACTAGCCACATACTAGAACATGACAGAATGCTTTTAGCAGCATTTCTTTGTAGTTTGGTAATATTCAGTAATGTCTTTATTGTTCTGGTGTACCCTGTTTTTTCTTCAATGTATGTCTGTATATATGTATTTTTTTTCTTAGTTAATTTGTCTTTATTATGGTAATGCAATCCATGTTTGTTCATTATGTACTACTCTATTTCAGTGTATATTTACTTGAAATAAAAGTTTATCAACTCAAGTGTCTATGCCTTTCCTGTAAAAAAGTTAAAATTTGAGCTAGGTGCAAAACATGATGGTGTGAAACAAATCATAGAAACATTGTCGAAACTTAAAGCCCTGTATTTATGCCAAATGTATATTTAAATATTTAGAAAATTAGAATGTTGCATAGTGTGTCAAGGACTGGTCACTTGTTTAAAGCATTTGTATAAACTGTAGAACATTTATTAAAATTGGTTAACGTTTAAGTCAACCCAATAACACCCAGTTCTCATGTATAACGGTTTAGTAGTCAGTTTAGAAAGACAACCTACATTTTTTTTGACCAATTTAGTTTTAAAGATGCACTGACATACAATTTCATAATTTCTCTTTCATTTGAAAAAGTATTTGAACAAAAGGTATACATAATATTGTTGGTTGTCTCTGGTTTAAAACCAAAACATTCACAACTCAACTTTCATGACAGTTCAAAAGTATACATTTTTAATACCCAGTACATTAGACACTGTTGAACAAGATATTAATGTAGATTTAGTGGCAACTATTCTTTTAGTTTTATAGACAGATCGCACTATTGACAGATCACACTAATATGTTTTTCTCTTCTTTTTCATTCTTTTATAACTTGTTTTAACACATTTGATCTGTTTTTATCATTTTTTTTATATTTTTCATTATTTGTATTTATTTTTCTTATACTTGTCTCTTTTATTCCTGTTTATGTAAAGCACTTTAAATTACCACTGTGTATGAAATGTGCTATAGAAATAAACTTGCCTTGTCTTGCCTTGCCTTGCCTTTGTAGATTCATAGTTCTCGTGAAAAAAATATTGTGAAGAATTAGACACCAAAAGATAATTGGCAGTAGAAATGGTTATTGTGACATTTACTGTATGCATTGTAACGGACGCTATAAGAGTTGTGTAAAATTAGACTTTTAACACATACGCAAAAAAGTTTGCAAAGACATTTTGTGATTAAAAACTGCAGCACTGGTTACTTGAATTAGGTCAAATATTTTGGTGAGATGCCCGTGGTCATAAAAACATAATTAAATGTTTCAAAAACATTCTGCATCAGAAGGTGGATAAAATAAACTTACTAATGCATTAAAGTTTACTGCAAAGTATTCTTAAAATAAAAAAGTGTTTACTCTTTGTTATTATTGTGTTTTGCTGGCAGTATTGAGTGTAGCATTCAACTACGATACAAATAATTGTGGCTAAGTGTTGTTATTAATGTTACTTGGGACACTTTAGATGTTAAAAAGCATTAAAAAATCAGGCGTTGAGCCCCAGCTGTCTGGATGAAACCCCAACTTTTAACCTTTACACCATATTGGGGTAACCAATGTATTTCAAAACATCACTTTTTTTCTTTCCCCCACAAATGAAACATTGTTGTTCCTAAAAACTCCAGAAGAAAGGGGACAACGTTAGGTAACTTTTGAAAACTGACAGTTTTAAAAACATGTATGCTTTGTTACATACAAACTCTGACAGAGGTGCAAAATTACAGATTTTTAGCACATGCATAAAACGTTTACATTTTGTGTCGAAAAACTGCTACAGAGTGGAAAATCAAAAGCTTGAATTAGGTCAATGCTATTGGTTTGTAAAAATAAAACTCCAGTCATGCAGTAAGTTTAATGAATAGTATTTTAAACATCACTTTTCCAAGTGAAATGCACAGATAAAACTTTTATATTCAGAGTGAAAACATTCCGTTAGATTTAGTTTGATCGTTTGAAAATGTGTTTGCCAATAAAAACATTGTTTAAAGAAACATATACACTCCCAACAAATTGTGTGTAGTGACAATAATCTTGATTAAATCTATTGGTAGAAGAAAAGCATCATTTACCTTGTAAAAAAGTAATCAGTCTACTTTCAAGAACTACTTTTAAACTTGACTAATTTTGACAAATTTGTAAACTTACTAGATTTGACACTATTGTATGAACATGTAAATAGTGGATTCAGTAGTTAAACTTGAAAATTTTACTATGAAACATTAAGTAGATTTAACTAAGGGCTGTAGCCGTACTGTTTTTAGATAAAGTGAGAGCCAATTTTTCTTCTTAAAATAAATATCAGTGTTATTCCATTATTCTGAATAATATACATATTTCTCTTTATATGATCAAGTATTTGCAATGAATTAAAAACAGTTTGAATTTAAAATTCACTAACTAAGTTGTCTAGTAATGCAATTACTACAATTTATTGTAATAAAATTACATTTTATTTATCTTTTGAAACAGAAATAACAATAATGTCTAAAGAGTCCTTTTTAGTAGATATTTTATGTTGATTTTTTAAACCAACACCAGTGATGACCAGTGCTCAAAACATTAGGCTTTGGATTAACTGTATTACAATGTGTGCCATAAATTACAGGACATGCATGTAAATAAATTGAAAACATGTTAGTCAAAGGAAAAACTTTCATTTTAAATTGTTTTTCATAATAAAAGTTTTCATTAATTATAAAGACAACTTGAATTTACATCTGTGTTTTTCAACATTTTAGAATATTACATTTTAGATAACGTTGTTTTAAAAGGTGTGACAATTTATTGTCAATAAAGATTAAGATGTGTTATTTACTGGATTAATATTGTAAACAATTTCCCAGAGATGGGTTGCGGCTGGAAGGGCATACGCTGCGCAAAACCTTGCTGGTTAAGTTGGCGGTTCATTCCGCTGTGTCCACCCAGGAATTAAAAAGGGACTAAGGCGACAAAAAATATTGTAAACATATTTTAATTTAATACTCTGACAAAGATACATCAAAATGTTTGTGTGTCTTAAAATATGTATTATTGTAGTAATAATGTGAAAAACAACATAACCTATTAATGAGTATTTTTAGTAAATACTGTGTCGTTGGATTCAAGCATACAAAGCCAGACCCAAGTTCGCTCGAGCGCACACACATGCACGCACGCACGCACGCACGTACGCACGCACGCACCCAAACACATACATATGCATACAGTTGACTGCATGTGGACATATAAATATCAGCACACTTTCTAATCACCTAACAACATATAGTAGTTAGTGGGGGACACCCAACACATACAATCAGATATACATATTCTACATCTGATATAAATCTATCTTTCACAAGCACTTGACGGGATGTTATACAAAGTTTTCCTTATCATCACTCACTCACACGCTCAGGCCCAGACTGTGACACTGAGGAAACATCGGTATGAACATAAAGAAACGTTTATGTTAATAGTTTATTAATTATAATATAATATAATATAATATAATATAATATAATATAATATAATATAATATAATATAATATAATATAATATAATATAATATAATAAATATAATATAATAATGTAATGATATAATATAATATAATTTAATATAATATAATATAATATAATATAATATAATATAATATAATATAATATAATATAATATAATATAATATAATATAATATAATATAATAATAATGATATATAATATAATTAAATTTAATATAAATATAAATATTATAATAATATAATAATATAATATAATATGATATAATTATAATATAAGTTAATAAAATAATGATTTAATATAACTTAATATGATATAATATAATACAATACATAATTTTATTTAATAAAATATAAATTTTATATAACTTAATATAATATAATATAATATATTGTAATATAATAATATAATTTAGTCAAATAACTAAAAATATAAAATAATGGTTCTAATAACAGTAATTGAATTACCGATATTATTATAATAATGATTTTATTTCAGTCCGATAAAAATCTAATTACCGGTATCAATAATTTAATTAGTCTGATAAAAATCTAATTACCGGAAATATAATTTAATTAGTCTGATAAAAATCTAATTACCGGAATTGTTATTTTATATAAAACCGATAAGAATCTAATTACCGGAACTATAAAGTTTATATAAAAGGGGCGGGGCTTAGACCGGAAGTCCCGCCTTAGGGGGCGGGGCTACAATCCATCAAACTTTTTGACAGGTACCCTATCATAATTCTCTCTTATGGACGCTTTTGACTTGGCAGATGAGCCAAATAATTATGACCAGTCACAGGTAAAGATAATATTGCTGATCTTCTAAACAAAGTCTATCAAGGTCCGGGTAGACTAGATGGCAAGAGAAGAATACTGGATCAGTTCCAGGATTTAAAATGTTTAATACAAAACAAATGAACAGGGAAAAATATCTGAGCAACTTTGACAAGGTCCAAATTGTTGGAACTACCAAACATCAAACCAGTGGTAAGGTGTTGTACCAAATGCTTTTCAAGTGTCCAAAGATAAGGAAGGCTATCCCATCTAATGCGAGCCAACAGAGTGTCTCCTGTAGCACATCACACAAACTTTTAGGGATAGTTTTGAGATAACCGTGTCACAGTGCATCACACTCTGCTACATACAGTATGAAGCTGCATAGTTGCAGACCAACCAGAGGGCCTTAGATAACCTCAGTCTACCATCAAAAGTGACTTTAATGAGCACACAATAGTCTGAACTGGACCTAGCAGCAGTGGAAGAAGATCACCTGTTCTGACAAGTCCTGTTTTCTTTTACAGTGCACGGAGAGCCATATAAGTGTGCACTTTTTACCTATATGTAAAAAAAAGATGGCACCAGGATACACTGTGGGACAAACTCAAGCTGGTAGAGTTAGTGTGATGCTCTGGGCAATGTTCTGCTGGGGAATCAGCAGGATCCAATCATTCATGTGAATGTAAAGCTGACACATGCTACTTACCTCCCAGGAACATCCCTTCACAATAATGGTGTTCCCTGGTGGAAGTGACATCTTTTATGCAACCTGTTATACTGCACGCATTGTTCAGCAATGGTTTGAAGAACATAACAGAGACTTCAGGGTGTTTCCCTAGCCTGCAAATTCTCAAGATCTCAATCCAACTGAGCATCTGTGAGATATCTGATCCAAGTCGTCTTCATCCCACAATCTGCAGGACTTCATAAATCTGCTGCTAATGTTTAGTGCCATATACCACAGGACACCTTCACGGGTCTTGTCGAGTCCATGACTAGATAGGTCGGCACTGTTTTGGCAGCACACGGACGACCAACAGCATATTAGGCAGGTGGTCAAAATGTTTTGGCTCATTTGTGAATATCATACAGTAATGATTTAATTTAATTTAGTCAGCTGCAAACTCAGCAATGACTCTGAAGTACTCTAAATCATAAGGGGACTCTTAGGCAAGTAACTGAAGCTCTGCCTATGTGCCAAGTTTGGGGTGGGACAATCAGTTTGATTGACCAATGGACAGCAATATTTGCAATTACACCTGGTATTGAAAGTAGCAGAGTAGCATAGACAAATGACTACATATTTTTATTTTTTTCTAAACAGAATAATCATTAGAAGATGCAACAAAATCAACTAACCTGTAGACTGTGTGGTAACAATAGTATAATACTAGATTGTGTCTAAGATGTCATGGATTTCAGGATTTTGGTGTGATCAGACCAAGTATGCTTCACATGCAGAGAAATACAGGGTGTTTTCAGTTATTGCATTATGGCAGTCCCATAGAGAAATGTGAATAAAGGTCTTTGCACACTGAAGTCTGAAATGTTTTATTTGTATGCACATGCCAAAAAAAAAAAAAAAAATGTCACATAAATGAACCTTGCACAATGATTCTGATGCATATTAAATAATCCATTAAGAAAAAACATTCAGAGTAAGCTTAAGCAGTGATAGTTTGTTCTCCTCTCTTCTCCAAAGTAGAAAAAGAAAGAGCAAAGGGCAAAATATTGTGCTCATTTAATACTAGGCTACATAGAAGAAAGAAGAGTTATTTCCTTATCAATGAGCTGCACTATGATTATCTCAATTCAAATGTATGGACACACACACACACGCAGACACACGGAAACAAAATCTAAGTTTTGAAGGCAGTGTGTCAATATGATTCACACATCATGAGGTCATATATTTTAGTAAGTGCAAAATTTACGTACAAATTTTTCAGATTCAGTGTGCATTAACCTTAAAAGTATTCTATATTGTTTTAGGAACAATAACTCTGTAACTGCTTTAACAATGTAAAGAACCTACAATAATTTTCTACCTTCGTTAAACTGTCCAGAAGCTTCTCCTGACATTAACTCTAAGAGTTGAAAGAGACATACATTATCAAATAAAAAGACAGAATTGGTTTGTCCCATAATGACTAAATAGACCAATGTGAGAATTCAGGAAACAGCTGCAAGCGGTTTTTAAAAACGGCCATCTGTTTTAAATGGACTTAAATGCACTGTGGTGGTGTGTCCTGTCCCTGTGAGGAATAAATGGCCTTGCTGTCAAATGATGTAAAGCCAAAGGCTTGATTGGCAGAGTGTTAAACACCATTTTTTAATGTGATGGTACATTAGTCCATTTGTAAGCATTTCATATCAGACATGTTTGTGTTTCATAACATCTTTGATTATTTGCTATTACTCAATGAATAATTTGTTTCACTTTATAATCTTTATTGTAGATAGATCAATAGTGAGATAGATGCAACACATGCAGGCTCATTCTGAAAAAACATAGCCCTATATACATTTCCGGAGATAACCAGTTATGTAGTCTGAAGTACGTATGGCTGCATTTCATCTTTAAAGTGAAGGGCACAGGGTGGTTCGACACTGTTCCTTTTCTCGCTTACCAGCTGACTGTTTACCTCTGTGTGGACAGATTTTCGATGTTACCAGTTTTTCCGGTACCTTGACATGTACGTCGGCAGACTTGGATGCAGAGCGGAGTTGACTGCAACAATAAGGTTCGAGTACGGCAAAGAACGGATCCAGAAAGCAGGTGAGGCAAAAACAAAAGCTAAAAAATATAATAATAAAAAACAGGGTGAGAATGTGGTAAAATCTAAAAAACAAGGTGAAAAACAGGCGTTTTTTTTTTTTTTTTTTTTTTGCATTGCTTTTTAAAACACTGCAGTTGGGTTTAGGGAAGAAGTGACACGACACGAATGTCACTCGCGAGAGAAATATGAGATCTGAAAAAGCGTACACAGCGGCCTCTGGTGGATTTGACAAAAAAAAAAAAAACTGCAAAACAAACATAGCTCCTGGAACAGATTTTGCTTCCTCCAGAAATGTGTATGGGGTACATAATCAGAATGAGCCTGGGTTTGATAGATAGACGGACAGTTTTTTTAATTTACATTCAAATTGACAGATTGACAGACAGACAGACAGACAGACAGACAGATAGACAGATAGATAGATAGATAGATAGATAGATAGATAGATAGATAGATAGATAGATAGATAGATAGATAGATAGATAGATAGATAGATAGATAGATAGATAGATAGATAAATAGATAAATAGATAGATAGGTAAAAATCAAGCAAACACATAGGTAGACAAAGTTGTTTTATTCAAAAAACAAGCAGCTGTCCATATTTCATATACCCACAAGTCTATTTATCACTTTTATGATTTGATGTCGTCTCCCTAGTTGTGTGATTTTGAACACCAGCCAAGTGGCTGGTGGAAGTAAATGCTTTTAAAGATGCACTGCTGGAATATGGCCAAATGCTTCTGCAAGATGAATTAAATGGCAATCATGTTGTGGCAGCACATTGTTTTAATTAGGACCCTTGTCTATTTAACAAAAAGACTAAGAGAGCTAGCAAAATGCAATAACGGAATAAATGGGGTGCTGTGAGAGATGTCTGGGCCAGTTGCTTACCAGTTGGATTTCAACAATGCTTTTAAAGCCATTCAGCCTGAAGTACCTTTCTTGACAATGACAACTTGGTTTTTCATTTGCAGGTATTTTAACAGCATTTAATTGCAGTCATACACTATAAATCCAGGGTCGTGAAATTATTATGTTTATATGTTTGTTTACTTATAACATAAAACTAACATATAAACTGATTATTGGTTTCAAAAAGTGATTGCTTCAGGACAATTTTACCTTGGACACAAAACTGCGCCAGATTTATTTAGTTTAAGGAAGTAAACAAAAATCAAATGCATCACAAGGAACAATCAGGCAAAGCAATATTTGAAATTCTAAACACGACATATGCTGTGTAGGAAAACTGTGAACTTCATGAATGCATAAGCAACAGAAGTGTGATTTTCAAACTAACAAACAAAACAAACAGTGAGCCAACTATTTCATTTGTATTTTATTCACTTACAGATACATTTGTGCCAATTCACCATGGAGTTTGGACGCACAACCTCTGTTGTTCACAACCGAAAGGAATGGGAACTCTATCAATTTTTAAAAGTCGATTAACCTCTTAATCGTGCTACATTTATATTTATTCATTTAGCAAATATGTTTTATCCAAAGTGACATACAAATGAGGAACACTGCATAAGGAACAAGCACGGCACTACATTAAATTACTACATGATCTAAAACAAAGAAAACATACATCATTCATTCATTCGTTTAAATCGGATTTATAGTACATTAAGTGTCTGTCTTTGTTTACAGTAATTCCTATATTCAGTATGTAAAATTATATGCTTGTAAAACACCACAATCCAGGCTGACTGTACGAATGTTGCTGTCATTCATGCCAGTATGCAGTGATGAACAGGAGAGTGGCATCAGGATCAACTGTGTGATGAATCATCTTCAGTTATGACATCACTGAAATGTCATCTGACCATGTTACTAAACTAGTCTGTCTGATTCCAGCATCTGTCACAACACATGTGGTCAAGTTCATGTTTTGGTAATAATTCATCTTAGCATCCCCTTTATGCTTCTCCTTGGGGGATTTTAGATGACACTGTACGAAGCACAACGCTAAAATGTGTACTGTATCACTTAATTTTGATGGTTTTTATTGACTATAAGTTACATTGTAACTACATGTCAACTAATTATTATTACCATCTGCTCCACCAATAGACAATCTCTCTCAACTTACGCTAACCCTAACATTGCAGTCTACTAATACTTTAATTAGCATTAGCTGGCATGCAGTTGCAATGTAACTTAAAATCAACAACATTAAGTTAAAGTGACACCTTAAATTTGCTTTACTGTGAGCAGGCTTATTATAGTTATCTTAAATCAAAACAACAACAACAATGTATACTACTGAAACAGTATTGTTTAAATCAGGGGTGTCCAAACCTCGAGGGCCAGTGTCCTGCAGGTTTTAGCTCCAACCTGCCTCAACACAACTGCAAGGATGTTTCTAGAAAGCCTAGTAAGAGCTTGAGCTAGCCCAGGTAGGTATGATTGGGGTTGGAACTACACTTTGCTGCACACCGGCCATCCAGGGCTGAGTTAAGTCTTGACGTATGGAATACTGTTTCCGGGTCAAAGCCGCCACTCATCTGAATTGAGAAAATATTAATTTATCACCACTTTTTAGTCTTATCACACATTAAACCAAAATTGTATATAAAATCATAATGTACAGAAACAGTCTCTGGACTTGCTGCATCTCAAACACCAATATTTTATTTTAACAAATGATAAAAATGTATCAATTTCTGGCCAACGGATGATAGGCATATATATATATATATATATATATATATATATATATATATATATATATATATATATATATATATATATATATATATATATATATTTACAGTTGAAGTCAGAATTATTAACCCCCTGAATTATTAATGCCCCTCTTTATTTTTTCCCTGTTTTCTGTTCAACAGAGAGCAGATTTCTTCAACAAATTTCTAAACATAAGCGTTTTAATAACTCTAATAACTGTTTTATTTTATCTTTGCCATGATGACAACAAATGATATTTGACTAGATATTTTTCAAGACACTTCTATACAGCTTAAATGGACATAAAAAATTTTAACTAAGTTAATTAGGTTAACTAGGCAGGTTAGGGTAATTAGGCAAGTTATCGTATAACGATGGTTTGTTCTTTAGACTATAGAAAAAAAAATTTGCGTGAAGGGGCTAATAATTTTGTCCTTTAAATGGTGTTTAAAAACTTAAAACTGCGATGGTATATATATATATATATATATATTGTGATCGTGATTTTTGAAAGTATTACACCACTTTGTAAACAATTATTACAAACATTTGTTGAGTCTGCCCCATTTGTTTTGATAGAGTGCTTGGACCCGGAAGCCGTGGCACAAGTGGCCACAAGCAGATTCTAAAATCAAATTAACTAAATTAATTAATTCAAACTACAATAATTCATCTTAATTAACATTTTTAAGCTTGTTTATTTTATTTGTTCCTTCAATAATTATTATTTTTTTTTATTTGTTCATTCACTTATTGGTTCATTCATTCATTTGATTGTTCAGCTGTCAATCAAAAAATACATATACATTTAAAATATTGTGTAAGAGTGTATATATGCACTATTCTAAATTGCTTTATTCATATGTACTTCAAAAATGCTAGGTTGATGTAAAACCAATGTTGGGTCAAATACAGACAAACACAATATAAATGATTTACCCTTTTTTCCCTAACAATTGGCTTTTCCATATTTGACCCGACATTGTGTTACAACAAGCGATCATTTTTTACAATGTGTTAAACTGTGCCGCGCATGATCAGTCCAAGATGTCCTAGAGTACTCCCCACTCCCCTTTTTTATCCTCCACTTGATCAGTCTCGTATCACAACCACTCAAGACCTTCCAGCTACATAGATTTACATGCGCTATTATCATCCTCTGTGGCACTGGGCACAAACCAGTGGCAGTATGTCTAGAAGCCGGCTTCACTTTAATTAACAGGGACAGTGCATAGCTTGAAGCCGTCAGTTTCGTCCATGCCTGTAAATGACATTTAATGCATTTCAGCCCAGCTGTGTATCTGCAAACATCATTTCAGAGGACGCTCTCCGTCGAACACGCCGCATACCAAAGCCGTTTGAGCTTCATCTTAGGAAATCAGTCCTCCTTGAAGAAAATTTTATGGTGTGCTGAATAAACTCACAGCTTATGTTTGTTTTGAGAGAAATTCCATCAAAATTCCTGAGAGAGCTCTATATATCTCTGTCAGGTGAATACGCAAACACGTGCTGAGATTCACAAGGACAACATAGTTACACTTCTGGCTGAAAATACCTTTAAAGTCTTTATTTCTACTCTTTCCAGCTAAACAGATGGGCGATCTGACTCGAAATAAAACATGAACAAAAACAAATCCTGAAGGTACATGCAAGAGTCCTGTTGTGAAATTTCACGCTACTGCTGACAATCACTCATTTATAAGGACATTTTGTCAAGTGAGTGACAACCAAATGCCCTTCAAACTAATGAGACTCTGACGATTACACTCCAGCCTGACACACTTTATGTATGCCGATTATAAATAATTAATCGCTACAAGTAAGCAAGCCTGTCAAGAAAATGTCATGTCTCATTTGGATGTGCGGAGCGGCTCTGATTACCCCTCAATATGTAGCTTAAAATATAGTTTGAGAGGCTACCGCTCTGCCTTTACCGTCCGTTAGTGATGTTATAACTATAGCCCTAAGTATAGCTCTTTTTTTTGTAGTGTAGCCGCAGTCTTTTTATCAGTCCAGACCACTGTGGAAAGGGTGTCTGGGCTCTGTATAGTGTGTGATAAATAATTTAGGCATGCTCTTTCCTTTTCTGCTCTCATAGAGAAGTGTGGGAGAAAACATCAACAAATGATGTGATCTGCTATGTGAGACACTGATAGTTTAGCATGTATTGTAAATATCTGTATATGTAGCGGAGATCCGAATTAGAGTACTGCATAACATAGCATTCTAAATTTCAAGGTCACTGCTTAGTCCTATTTACATTTATCAAAATAGATAAAAAGAGCCAGGTTTTATGCATATAGTAAGAATAAGTTGCATTCATTCTGAAGCACAATACATGCATTCAGTACATAAATGTATCACAGTCCAGATTGACCTTCCCTTTTGTTTTGTTCACCTCTCTGTGTTCTCGTGCCACTCTCCCAGGTTAAGGAATTCACATTAAGCATGATAACTATAAAGATAGCAATAAAGATGGTAAAAATCCTTTCGGATGTAAAACAACAGCAGAGTTTAGACCACAACTATAATGATAAAGATGTAGAAAACTATATTGTTGGAATCACACAACCCCCCACCCCCAGCTAATAAACAATAAAACATTGACAGCCAGTTGGAATCTATTCATTCATTTTCTTTTCAGCTTAGTCCCTTTTTTATCCAGGGTCGCCACAGCGGAATGAACCGCCAACTTATCCAGCACATGTTTTACACAGCGGATGTCCCTCCAGCAGCAACCCATCTCTAGGAAACCAGTTAAAATCCATTAAAAAATAAAAAAGGCTCGCACAATTGAAAGCAAGCTACAGACAACGTTTTGAGAAAGCATTTTTTAAAGATTTTTTTTTTAAAATAATGATTAATAATAATGATCTTGAAAGCAATTGGATTAACCATGCAATAATGATTTAAAAAATACATGTAAACTAAGCCTATTGTGAAAATGCTGGGGAAAATAATTTGTTTTTCTTCTGATTTTATGCTAACTGTTATCACTTTTAATTACAGTTTGATTGATTTATTGATAGATTACATCGATTCATCACACAAGGTGGATTCACTGAATAGATTTGTTAGTAGCCCACTGAGGACACCTGCTAGATACAAAGGGGTAACGGTAGATAAAAAGTGTCAACTAAAAATAAATAGGTTGTTTTTGTGTGTCAGTGTGGATCCATTTATAGTTTTAGTTATTGTGCTTGGTGTGAAGGGGCTTTTATCTTCGTGTTACCCCCTATTAGTTGCCATGTTTCTGCCATTTTCTTATATGTTTTAGCTTACTTGTTTAGTCATTGTTTGTCAGTCATTTACTATATCTGTTTATCTGTTTATGTTTCCTATTTATGTTTATTGTTTCCCAGCCTGCCTTGCCTTGTATTTTTTTCTTGTTTTGAATTATTATATTAAACATTTTGACTGCATGTGGATCTGCCGCTCATCCTTGCCTTGCCTTATGTCTTTCCAGACGGGCTGGATAATGGTGAGATCAGATCAGATTAATTAATAGCAAAAAATAATACTTTGTAGTGTAAATTGATATTTCCTGCTGACACATTTCAGCAAACGATAGAAACTGACTAAAACATTTTATTTTTTGTTGGTCGAAAATACAATAGGGCCAATGCGATTCTAAGGGCACCTTTTGCATTAATCACTGCTTCAGTGTGGTGCGTCATAGAGGTGATCAGCCTGCGGCACTGCTGAGACATTACTGAAGCCCAGGTTGTTTCAATAGCACCCTTTAGTTCAACTGCATTGTTTTTTATCTTCCTCTTGTCAATATGCCAATGATTGCCTATGGGGTTCAGGTCAGCCGAGTAGGCTGATTAAAGGGTTGCGTCAGACAAAAATTTTAATTTACTTACTATTTACTCACCCTCAAGCTGTCTCAAATCTTTATGGGTTTCTTTTGTTCTGTTGGACACAAAAGAAGTTGTTTCGAAATATCTTAGAATCATCCCTGCAGGCTCAGGATGTCAACTTGATGTCATATTGACGTTGTACCCCAACGTACCACAACGTCATGGGGAAGTTGCATTTTATTTGGAATTAAAAAATCGGGTTGACGTCAAAACCCAATGTCAGGCCGACCATGTCCAACGTCCAACCTAAAATCAATAAAATGAACCAAATATCAACGTATAATCATATTACACCTTGACGTTGTGTGGATGTTATCTTATGACTTCTATCAGAAGTTGGATTTTGGTCACTTTCCAACACAACCTAAAATCAACCAAATATCAACCAATTTTGATCACCTGACATCATGACCTTAATCTAACCTAATATTAGCGTCTTATGATGTTGTTTGCCTGCTGTGATAAAACCACTGACTTCCACATAGGCAGTTTTCAAAATATCTTATTTTGTGTTAAACAGAAGAAAGTAACTCAATGTTTGTGACAATTTAACGATGGCTAAATGATGACAGGTTTTTCAGTTTTGTGTCACTTTCTGTACAGTAATAGCATTGTCAACAAACCAGTTAGATTTAGTTTTGGCAGTGTGAGAAGGAGCAAAGTACGGCTACTAAAAAACAGGCTTCTCCAAAAAGCTTGTCAACAGAAGGAAGCAGAAGGGAGTGCTCTACAATCTCCTGGTAGATGCTGCATTGACTTTGGACTTGATAAAACACAGTGGACAAACACCAGATGACACAGAATCCTAAATCACCACAGACTGTAGAAACTTTGCACTGTGCTTCAGGTAACTTGGAATTGGTGCCTCTCCAACCCTTGTAATGATGTTTCTGTGGCTTGTCATGCTTGTGGAGGGTTTCAATGATCATTTTTAACTGTCTACTGTCTTCAGTAGTCTTGCTCATAATTGGGGTTAAATCTTCTGAACTAAACTGACAGTTCTGTCCATTGTGACTTCTGATAAACCCAAAGGAAAGTAAATGAGTGTTCTGAACTTTGGCTCAAGTTATTGGACAAGTTTGTTATGTAGATAAATATATGTACTTTTTTTAATGTAGGTATTTAATTTGACTTTTTAATTCATTTAATGCATTTTTGCTGAATGAATAAATAAATAAATGCATATTACAGATAGTACTGACCCCACAATCTGTTTAACATGGTATGCACATATTTCATCTGCTGATTTACCGGCCATTAATAATGATGCAGCAAAGTGAACTAGTTATCCTTAGCCATTAATAAAATATAACTCGGATCTGTTTATGCCAGCAGTGGGAATTTTCCATACTGTACATCTGCACCAGCATTCGCGGGCATGTGCGGCAGTAAATTATCAGGCCTAAGGACATCTGTACCCCAGGAGCCCAAGAGATGCTTACTGTGTCAACAGCCTCATGCAGCAATGTCACCACACATCCCACCTAAGCCATTACAGGGAAAATGACTGGTCAGGTTTCCTCTGATCACCAGCGCCTGATCTCCTGTCAAAGAGAACAGGGAGAAAGCAGTTGCACACCACACACACACACACACACACACACACACACACACAGACACACTTTTGTAAAACAAAACTGCCATGAGATTAAACTTGAGATGTCAGTTTCCCTATTGATCAAAAAGGTTAAATTAATGATTGATCAATTAATCAATGATTCATTTACGTTAATAATGCAAGATGTGTCAACTTTAGTGCCACCTTGTCATTGGAATGAAATAATAATAAAAATAATAATAATAATAATGATAAATACATTTATTCATAGCACTTTTTTTTAAGACCCAAAGCGCTACAAGGCAAACCAAGCAGAACAGTAAAAACAGTAAAAAAGGCCACAATAAAAAAATAAAATATGAGTGATTCAATACAATTAGATGATTACATTTACAAAAAAAATCAATCTAAGTTAAAAGCAACATTAAAAAGGTGAGTCTTAAAAAGTTTCTTAAACACTCCAAAGAAACGGAATTCCTAGTGCTGATGGGTAGGCCATTGCATAGCTTAGGCCCACTGTACGAAAAAGCACGACTACCCATAGTCTTTAGTTTACAGCGTGGCTGATACAGCAAAAGTCCAGATGAAAAACGAAGACTGCGAGTTTGAGTGCCCAGAGTCACAAGGTCACAGATGTAATCAGGTGCTAGCTCGTGGACTGCTTTATATGTTAAAATCAGAGTCTTTAAATCAATACGTGACTTAACAGGAAGCCAGTGAAGTTGCTGAAGTACAGGAGTAATATGGTGGTGCAAGAAGGCATGTTTCAAAAAGTTTCAGAAAGCTTGCTGGTGGGGCCCTTGCTGATGTCCAAATGATGTCAAAACCCCAGCATACTTAACTATGGAAAATGGTTTTACTCTACTTAAAAGGGCTGTAAAAAGAATCAATGATAGATAATGTAATAGAAACATTTATTGATTAAATGCATTGGCTAATATGCAACATGTCAATAGCACAATTTCAGATATACACACTGCCAACTGGCACATGTCTGCATCTTTGTGAGTAAACAGTTTTTGTTACAGTAAATTAAGTGAATTTTGAGAGGAGCACGTGATTATAATTAAACATGGCTGGATGCGCATAGCTATCCCATACTTTACCAATCTGATGATTCTTAACTCACTATAAATAATCAGAGTTTCTTACTACAGTTATGACTTGTTTCCACTGACTGGTACACTACGGTACAGTTCGGGTCGGCACGGGTCACCTTTATCAGGCTTGCTTTTCCACTATAAAGGGTACCCTTTTGGTGGGCGTGGTGTAAGACAGAAAGTTTCAGTCGCATCATTCTCGCTCGAGAAAACGTCTGCAGTAAAGCTGCACAGGTCGTTCACAAATCATATTTAAAGCACTTCTCACAAAACAGATGCTTTACACACATAAATACTTCTGTATAAATGTTTATTACTAACTTTCTATGAACAGGAGTTGATTATAACTGCAGATCAATGACAAATGGCAAAATAGGCTACTGTAACATCTGTAATTATATAAAATAAATAAATAAATGAACATATATGAACACATACAGCCCCTTACAGTCTCCGATATGTTACCAACTACAGAAAAACTACACACATCAGACATTTCGTTCTTAATTAGGTTAAAAAAAAAAAACAAAGTATGGCCTACAGTCAGTGAAAACCTCTCATCTGTGTCTGTAATCTTCAGCAGCACATGTCATGTAGCCTCTGTTAGAGAGTAATTCCATCATTCCCAGTTCATATTAGTCCAAAAAGTGATGCTAGTAATTAAAACCAGGCAGTTTGTTCACGTTTGCTCCGTTTTTTTCCGTGCTCCACTCTCGCGTTTGTCCTTTTCTTTCTGAATGTGTCATTCTCGCGTTTGTCAGCTTCTCATGGGATCGGGTTTCCAAAGCATGTCATTAATCAAGCGCACGTTATTATAATCAGCTCAAGAAGTTTGTTATTTCAGATATAGACGTGCGGCGAGCGCAAAAAGAAGCGAAAACGCTCGCGCGTCAGACTGGCTCATAAAAAAAACTGCGAGGCACAGGGTAGATTCTGCTCTACTCCATGGCTGTATGACTGCTCATCAGAACAATGATATATGAATATATAATTCCGCTGTAATCTCTTGCTTTGTATTTCAAACATGGCGGGTCCTTTGTTTACATTCTGGCTTGTTGTAAGTGAATGACATATCTCTTCTGTAAACCAATACCGTTCAGCTGCGCGTCTAGCTCCGCCTTTTGGTACCCTTTCTTGTGTTTGGGACCCTTTCGAAAGGGTCCTGAAAAAGTGGTACGGTACGGTTTGGTTTGGTACGCCTTTTGACAGTGGAAACGGCCATAAAAGCGTACCGAACCTTACCGTACCGTACCACTCAGTGGAAACGGGCCATTATATTCGCCTTAAATAATCCCCCCTTCCACCTTTCACTCTATTCACCTTATTCTCAGCTGACGAGCGGGCGCTGTCACATTCACTTCCATTCATTTTTTGACGTTAACATCTGCTCGTTACGCTGCTTGATGTTGCAATTTAATATTTTCTTATTATATTATGCTACTTGGTCTGTGTAGTCATGCAAACATTTGTTTGTTGAGGAAGTAGTTTGGCCATTTTCTGCCGTTTATTTTTCCTAGTCATTTCTACCATAGGTGACTGAATCGGAAGTTCTAAGACAATCGCAAAAACAGGCGCACTTCCGCATTTTAGAATAAGGTCAATAGGGTGGCAGAGTGGCCCAGTGGTTTGCACTGTTGCCTTACAGCAAGAACATCACTGGTTCAAATTCTTAACAGGCCAGCTGTCATTTCTTCCACAGCCCAAAAAACATGTGTCATGAGTGAACTGATCAATCTAAATTAGTTGAACTCTTAACCAGCAGTATATCTCTACATAGCAAATTATAATCTATCATCAGCTCTACACAAAAGGGTGAGTAAAGGTGAGTTAAGGTGAGTTCTCGAGACCAAGCTGAGCTCAAACTACCCTCTCACCTTGCAAATGAGTAGGGAGGATCTTATAATTTCAGGGCATTCTCCTGGAACAGCATGCCAAACTCACTTTAAAATCAATCATCAGCTAAGTGTGAACTCTTGAATTAGTTTCTTTGTAAATGTGCATAGGATTTAGTGAAAATTCTAGATAATATAAAAAATTAAGTTTTACACGTCTTTATGCGTAAAAAAATATGTCATAAAATTGTACAATTTATATAGTACATCATCATCATGACGTCAATGCTTAATCAATCAATGATAACGTAAATTTTATCATTACTTAAGAATTTTCAACAATAACTGTAACCGATTGTTGATTAATTGTTAGCATCCTTGGTTTGAACTGAGCTAAAATATTAACATATATGAACATTTGTATATGTCATATAAAATAATAAATGTAAAAAATACTAAAAAACAAAAAAGGGCATTCAAATTTGTAAGCGAAAGAAAGAGATAGATGATGTCCCATAATGCTAAGAGTGTCTTAACCTATTTCCCCCCATCAGTATAAAGCTCAGCCATTAGAGATGAAAGGAGGTCAGGGGTTAATTATGGATTCCTTCCCCTGCACCAGACCTGCCACCAGCCCCTCATTTGTCTGCACTTTGATATCTGCGCTATTAACTTCATCCACGAAAAGACACTTCCAATCCCGGTTTAACTGAACAGACCGGAGGCAAGAGTGTCCTTGTATTACAACCCTTGTACAACATTCCTAGGTCACTGCAACTCTTTACTATTTAATCAAAAGATTATTCGTACATTTCCAAGGTCATTCAACTCTTATAAACTGCCACTTTTAGTCTTTGACTTAAATTGTTTTTGGTGACTGTCGCTTTAAATTCAACTGAGCTTCCCAGAGCTCTTTACAAAAGAGGGTGGAGCTACAAATGCCTATGCATTAGCATAATGGCAGATTCAGAACAGGACTAATGTTATCTCTGTGAAAAACTGAAAAGGTCAAAAGAAGTGTCTTAGAAGAAGATAGTCTACGAAGGCTCCGGTGCTCATTGGTGCTTCCTAAAACTCCACATTTATAATGTCTCTAAGATGATATTGTCTTGGGCAAGTATGGTGCAAAAATGGCATACTCTAATGGCGGATGGCTTCTTCTCACTCAGAGCTGTCTAGGCTAATGAGGGAGCATCTGTCACTAGTGGACAGGACTTTCTAATGATATCCAAATGGAGAATGTCAATCAAAGTGTTTCTGCTTTTTATTTTATCCCATACAAAATCGAAATGTTTAAGATCTGATTTCTTTAAAAAAACAGCGACCATCACTGCCTGGCTGAGCTACAATATAAAGTGGGTATCAGACCAAACAAGAATCACTGCATTAATTTTTTTTCCACACCATGTCCTTATGGAATTTAATTTTACCCCAGTATTTCTAACAGATTTTCTGTGCTAGCCTGCCGCTAATGGTGGCGCCTGCGTTTAAACAGTTTTTCATCTCTTTTAAAAACAAAAGGGAAGGCTAAGTCTATTCAACTGAATGTATTCTAATTACATTACAACATTGATGCTGTAAAAGGAACTTTATGAAATTGAAAACAGTCACATTAAACTCTCTCCGGAAGTTCATCATTGGCTGAAACACACTAACTGTGCATAGGCCATTATGTTGTTTAAGCTTATTTGAAATGAGGAGTTTGCACACAAAAAAAAAAACATAAAAAAACATTTTTGAGTGTATATAATTGAACCCAAATGTGCATAGTTAATTTTATGTTAACCCAAGGCCAATAAGTGATATTAGTAAATACGGCTTATTAATGTAATACACTGAAAGTAAATATTAAAATTAACATTATTGTTGTTAACACAAGCTTTTTATGTTAACTAATGGAGATTGTTAATGTAATTAAACAAATGGGACATCACTCCAAGATACTAATGATTTGTTCGGTTAACAACAAAGTGTAACACTTTGGTTTAATTTAGGGCTGCTTGAAACATCAAAATCTTGAATATTTTGGTCATAATTGTAATCACGATTATTCAAAATGATGATCAGTTGAAGTCAAAGCTATTCGCCCTGCTGTAAATTAGTTTTTTATTTATAAATATTTCCCAAATTATGTTTAACAGATGTTTTCACAGTATTTCCTATAATATTTGTTCTTCTGGAGAAAGGCTTATTCGTTTTATTTCAGGTAGAATAAAAGCAGGTTTAAATATGTTGAAACCTATTTTAATAGCTCAGTATTATTAGCCTCTTAAAGCAATTTATATATATATTTTTTTTAAATGATGCATATCCCATGCTGCAAACATTACATTACAGTACATGCTTTTAGTCATTTTCTCGTGGAACTGAGCTTTGCAGAGCAACACGTTTACAACTGGAAAGGTGCC
Source organism: Danio rerio (assembly GCF_052040795.2). Lineage (NCBI taxonomy): Eukaryota > Metazoa > Chordata > Actinopteri > Cypriniformes > Danionidae > Danio > Danio rerio. Next base: position 31,626,335 of record NC_141034.1, on the reverse strand, counting down.
GGTATATGATGGCATAATCATTTATCTTAATGTTTTTTCATAATCGTTAGAAAGGTTAATCGAAACCGGATTCGTGATCAATTGCACAGCCCTAATTTAAGTACCAATTCCTACTATTAACGACTAGCTTATTACTTGATTTTTCAAAAGATATTACATTAGCTGCTCATTAGTAATTCACAATTAGGATTAGTATAAGTATGATCTTATCCAGCCCAGGCTCATTCCGATAAAAAACTCCTATATACATTTCCAGAGAGAGCAAAATACGTCCCAGGACAGGGCCGGAGTGGGACTCCTTTTCAGCCCTGGAGTTTCAAGCGTTAGACCGGCCCGCCTCAGTTCATGACTGACTATATTAAAATAAGGTCATTTCCAATTCAGTTTCTAATTACACTATCACGTATTTTTCAAGACAACAGCTGCTTTAGAACTTCAAATGTTCAACAACCTTACAGTTTTATATGTCTTAACAATAAAAATGAAAGAATTACTCAGGTTAGGATCAAACACGGATCAACGACGTCGTAACGCAACGTCTGTCCACTGGACCACAATGGCGCTGTTACGCTTGTGTGGCCGGAATGATAGTTACATCATCATTACCCTGCAGGCTGCATTTTGCTCATGGGGCTGCAAGACAAGAAATAAGAAGAGCGGGGCTGCGGCGAAATAATGAATAAATAGAGTGAAACTATGGTCAAAGAAAAAAAAAGAAAAAAAAGTGTTACTGCTGAGAGTACAAGCAGCGAGGAACACCGACCCTCGCGGCCAAAAAACTGACCGGCCCACCAAGAACTCTCCCGGTCCTCCCGATTGGCCAATCTGGGCCTGTCCCAGGAGCTTTGTTTTCGCGAACCCACCAGAGGCTACTGCAAACGCTTTTTCAGATCTTAAATTTCTCTTGGGATTGCCATTTGCACCTGTTCTTCTAGTGTAAATCCACCAGAGCCCCACTCTCAAATGACTGACTGACTGACCAGCTGACTAAACCTAGCCTCACTTCTCTAAACCCAACCAATAGTATTTTAAAAGGTAACAATTGACCCTATCCCTTCCCTAAGCCCAACTGCAGTGTTTTGAAAAGTAATCCAGAAAAAGAAAAGCCCCTTGATTGTGCCAAGTTTTCATATTAACACATTTTCAATCAGTTATTTGTATGCTTATTTTATTTGTTTGGCTTCTGTTTTTGTCTTACCTGCTTTCTAGAACCATTCTTTACCGGACTCGAACCCCGTCATTGTGTTCAACTTCACTCTGCATCTCAAGTCCACCAATGTAAATGTTGAGCAACCAGACAAACTGGTAGCAGTAGAAAAGCCTTCCATATGGAGGTAAATGGTCAGCTGGAAAGCACAAAAAGGAATGGTGCCATACTACCCCGTAGTGTTAGTTTTAAAGATGATATGCAGCCATACATAGCTCTGGCTACATAATTTGGGATCTCCAGAAACGTATATAGGGCTACATTTTCTGAATGAGCTTATTTTGATCTTATTCTGCATCCCTAATGTACACAATACCTACACAATACCCAAACCCCACTATTACCTTAGTAACTATTAATAAGCAGCAAATTAGTAGTTTACGGAGCTAAAAAAGTCTGAAAAGAGCAAGAATGGTAGGCTAAAATGAAGTGTGACCCATCAAAGATGCACAATTGCTTATACATGGTTCTGAACATCAATTACATTTATGGACACATTGCAGGATAAACACTTACTCTGAAATAAATCCGTGTGAATATTGTTGTGGCCCAGTGCTTTGGAAAACATAAACCATGGAATGACATCCTACAAAGAATAATAATGAGCAGTCAATTCATTATAAGCTTGTTAACCAAGGTGTAAACACTGAGAAAAGGATTAGCGCATTTCCAGTTGAATCAATTATCTACAAGTGAACGCAAATTAAACTGTCTAAAAGAGTTTTTTTGGGAAGAAGAAAAACACCATGAACAGCACATTCTGCAGCACATTGAACTGTAATGCAGTTCAGACAGGCTGCGCTGATGAGATATCAAACCCCAGCCAACATCAAGACTGGGATTCAAGCGAGAGCTGAATAAAGTGTGACCTTTCAATCACCTTACGCATTCTGGGCTCAATTCTGAGCACAGGGCCCTTCGGTGAACAGCAAATTAAGTTGGCATAGTTAAAGCTGCAGTATGCAGCTTTTGGGTTTGATTAAATAACTAAAAAATCTGTTGTTGAGCAAGTGCAAAAAATGTATCAGTGTTTAAAATAGGCATGGGCCGGTATAAGATTCTGACGGTAAAATAACCTTGGAAGAGAGAAAAAAAATCATTGTTTCATGGTTTTATGGTATTGTGATTACTTCTCTAAAATAAATTATTTTTAAATGTCTGGGTAAAAAACAAAAACTTTTTCCCTATTGAACAGAATATTTTATTTTGAGAAACATTTAAAAATATTTTGGAGCAGTAAACATGCCAGGCTAAATAATTAAAATGAATCATTGATTTCTGCTGTCTTCATTAGTTTCAATAACACAGATTACATTAAAATTTAAAACAGCATCTTTGGACATCTTTTCTGCAGGAGACACTGTTGTCCTAAAAAAAAACCTTAAAACAAAACGTAAAAAAAAAAAAAAACTTACATATACCACAGGAAAGGTATAGCAGAAAATTGTGGCGGGATTAAAACCTTGACATTTCCAAACCATGGTATATCTTATAAAAGGTTATCGTCCCATAGCTAGTTCAAAACTCCACCCTATACTAAAATGATTAGTCTTGGTAAGCTTGTAAAAATAATGCGTCCTGTTGTGATGGAAATGTCAGTTTGATGCTACGCCATTGTTGGATTATATTCTTAAATTGACAAATGCAGTTGCTGGGAAAGACTGCACTGTAAAAAAAATAATAATAAAAACCTAGCAGCTATGGTTGTCAGAATCATACAGTTAATAATACGGTATAAAAACTGTAATTGAAATTTCAAAAATTTAATGGTAAATAAAATTAATATTGGTAAAGCAGAGAAACATCATAATACCATCACGACAACACATATTAAAATTAAGTAATGCAACAAACATTATTAACATTAATAAAAATTTCTCAACATTAGATGTAGCATACAACTTTAACATAACTAACAAGAAAAAAAAAACTAAAAAGAACCGTGGTAATGACAAAAAAAAAAAACTGCAGAAATCATCTTACAGGAAAATCTGGGAAAATCAGTTTATGGCTAATCACCGTATATATTAAAAACTTACTGTTAAACAGTAGCATTTTAAACAAGTTTTACCATAACATCAATTTTTAATCACAGACTTTTTTTTACAATGTGTACCTCTTGTTGATGTCATACTACAGTAAATAAGTTTTTTGTAATTTATTCATTTCATTAAAAAGCTTTCTGTAGACGTGTCTTTATGCTATTGTCATTTTGGCAATTATATCCTGCCTTTCAGTTGACAAGTTCACAAAGAATGAGGCCATTGAATGTACACACTTTTTCCTTCATTTCACAAAAATAAAATGTTTTTAAAATGACTGTGGGTTTACACAAACAAAACGTTACAGTTTCAAATTATGATATCCTTTTGTTAGTACAACCAAAGTTTATGTAAATTTTAAATAAAACAACATTCAAGTAACCCCACTGGTGTGTTTGTCAACCCTACCAAGCAATTTCTCTAGATGTCAGCTTTTAAATCTGGAAGGATACATGGCACTGACATCTGGGAATCACCTGTGGTCAAATGCAAGAAACTGCTTAATTGCAAATTTCATCCATGCAGATGATAAACCAGTAGACACAAAAGTGGAAGTCAAATAAAATAAAATGATGTTTTAGTTATACTGCAGCTTGAAGATAAACAAAATAATTAATAAACCGTTTCAACTGCTAATATCAACACGTCTGAAACAATTTGCACCTATAGCAAATGCAGACTACAGATAAGTCATATGCATTGATTCAGTTATATTGATTCAAATAATCATCCATCAAAAGATGGACATGACATATTTCCTTTTTAATTATTGGTTTTCTAGCTAAAACAATATTTTAATTAAAACAACTTGCAAAGGATGCACGAAGGACATCTAACTGGCATTGTGTTTATGATATCAAATACTATTTATTAAAACAGAAACAAATATTCAGTCTTTCCGTATTTAACAAATTTCCTGACAAAACTGATCTATGTTTCCTAAAGTGCCAAAGTGAAATAAATATAAGTTTAACCTCAAAGGCTTGCATCGCATTCAGTCATACTGTATACACAAGAACTTTAATTTCACTGTCCAATAAAACTCTGCCGAAGCAAGTTCCAGATTTTGGGACGATTATAAGGGCCCATGCCATGTTGGGGCCCCCTGATTTACTATTAATCACTACAATCTCAATTTCTTTACTTTCGACCACAACACTACACCCCAACTCCCCCTCTTTACTTTCATCAGCTACACTCCTCCCCTCGCTGCACCCCCTCTCCCCTCACTTCTAACCCCCCCTTCCTCCACTCCCTTCCCATTTCACTTTCATCCGTGACAACCAATCCAAACCACCACCACCACCCCTGCCCTCTTTTCATTTTCATTCGGGACACCATTGGAATGTTGTCATACGGCCCATACCGGCCATCAGCACCCCTGATCAAAATTATTAATTTACACAGTATTTAGTTGACCCATAAGAAACAGTTGTATTTAACATCATGGTGACTTTTTGATAGTTAATAAAAATATAACTGCTATTTTACATTGCTAATTCAATGTGAACTCAAGGCCAACAAGAGATATTAAGAGATATAGAGTACGTTAATTAAAAGGGATGACTAATGCAAACAAATGGAGCATTACTGTACAAACTGATTGATACACTAACTATACACTAGATATCGCATATGGACCCTGAGCATAAGTCAATACCGCCACATTTGTGCTGTGCTCCCAGGACAAAACTCATTCAACAGCACTTAGTCAAGAGTAGAGCCAATCTGAAGTTGCACTTTAGCACTGCATATGGGTGTTGTAACAAGCAAAAATAGAAAACAACACATAAAGGCATAACATTTCATGGGTAAGATTTTGTTTTTTATGTTTTTGTAAGTTAAGAACAAGTGTTAAACAAGTGTTGTTGATGATAATACCCAAATAGAAAACATTTTCTGGCCCACACATCACCACATCAGTTTTTGATTGGCCCACATGCTGCAGTGAATTACGATACAAGACTGGACCAAGTCGGGCTTCTATTCAAGGGCTAAACATATGGACCATTTCTGGGCTAAGTCTCAGCCAAGTTATTAACCCAGAACTGGACCAGAAATGTTGGTGTCACGACTGCAATTGACAAATCCATTAAGCATCGGGCATTTTTTCTCGGAGTGACCTGATTGGTAGAATCTTTTTCTTTACTCAAAAATAATTTAAATGTGGGTCAAGACAGGCCAAACTTACATGGCCCACATATACATTTTTAACATCTGGGCTAAATACTACGTTTGACATCTGACTCAAGTCTCCTGTGCCACCTTAAAGACGATGCCACCTCTGCCAAACCCAGGCCATGTTTGGCCCACATGTTGTATGCAAGTGATTAATAAATGCCTGCTGTGCAAGCTTTATGCCAAATCTGGGCCAGATTTATTTGCTACCTGGGTACAGTCTCTGCCCTGATCATGAGGCAAAGTAGCAGCAACTCACACTAAATTCTAGGCTTATGCTATTGAATAAAATCAGCAAACAGTGTCATTTAAATATGATAACAAGACGCTGCAGTGCCAGAAACTTGTATTATTGTCTGCTAAGTAAAGTAACAATTTTTTTTTAAGTTACTTATAAGGATGCCTGATAACATAACAGTGTCTGTGCCTCAATGTGCATACTGTCCACCCTAAATTATTGAATATTACAAATGTTATATACCATTTAGATCAAATAGGTGGATATGCACATTGAGACGCACAGATATTAAAGGTTCACACAAATTATTCATAATGGGTAGATTCATTTACAAACTAATCCCTCTCACTATTAGAGTAAGAAGTGACTGCAGGAAAGTTGGTGTGTAAGGTGGCAATGAATGTTTGGTCACTTTTCCATCAATATAGAAAGGTGATGTAAAATTATAATTTTCATAATTAAATTAAATTGCATACTAACCACAGGGAACAACTTCTTATCATAGATGTATGTATGTATGATTGTATGTCTATATATCTATAGCTCTGGATGGTCAGTTCTCCACTGAACTCTGGTCCCACATTCATTTCAAAGAAGCGCTACACTGTACTAAAATGGGCCTCTTTTGATGCATTCTTTCCAACAGACAACAATAGCATAGGCAACATCTAATGCAAATATCTATGTACACTATAAACAAAGGGTAACACTTTAATGTTAATACCAATTGCCACTAATAACTACTAGCTTATTACCTGCCTATTATTAGAATACGGTAGTGCATGTTTATTATAAAGTATGATCACATGTCCCTAATTGTACCCAATATTAAAACACAACTTAATTAGTTTAATAAGTTAAAAGTCTTAAGTGAAAATATGAAGAGTTGTACCTTAAAATAAAGTGTGACCAACATCATATATTTAACATGATTGTATTAGTAATGGAAATCAACTATTAGCACAAAGTCAAAAAGTGGCCACATAACAAACAAAGACGAAGGCACGGATCTGAAAGTATCAGCTTCCTGCGTTGGCAGCGCTCAAGGGAACAGCTCCGGCTGACACAATCTCAGATCTGACGTGACGTTTCTGACAGAAAAAAAAATAATAATAATGGCTATACCAAAGTAGGGCCTCGGATCTGACAAACATTTAGATGTTATTACCCAGTTACAGTGAATAACTACTGTGCCACTCAAAGCACGCCCGCATGGCCACTGGCAATACCAGCCAGCCACCTAATGCCAGTAGACAGCAGAAGCACACATCAAGCACAGCTACAAATTCAAGTAATTGACAAAAGATAATGAAGAGTTACTGTAGAGGAGGCACACTAGGCGTCCTACTGTGATGGTACTGTTAGTTTCTCTGATATTCTTTGCGTGTTGTTTGCATTTGTTTATAGAGCAGGGAAATGTCTAAATAGCATGCGTTCTAAAATCCTGTAAATGTGAGCATAATTAATTTTTAGAGGTATAATGGGATTGTTGATGAGGTTTTGCTGTGTAAAATTGCAGCGGTTTGACTGTTATTTAGCACTTTTAGAATTCTAATGTGCCTTTTGAATAGTTATTTTGTGTAGTCCTGTCTCTCACTCGTGAACATTGACTTCATTTTGTTTCTTTTCTGCTCAAGATTGATCATCTTGGTTGGATGGCACATTAATCACAAACCTTTTTTATTTTGCCAAGACAAAGAATAAAATACCTCTTTCCTGAGGAACATGGTGAAATATTGTTAGATTTTTAAATGTGGTGTATTGTCAAATCATTGACATGTGGAGAAATGTTTATGGTTATATATATGTACACACAGTTGAAGTCAAAATTTTCAGCCCCCCTGTAATTTTAAACTTTATTTTATGTTTTAAATATTTTTCCCAAGTTATGATTCACCAACATAGGCTCATTCTGAGAACGACCTCTGGTGGATTTATGCAAGAATAGCAGGCGCGAATGCCACTCGCGAGAGAAATTTGAGATCTCAAAAAGTTCACAGTAGTCACTGGCGGATTCGCGAAAATAAAAACAGCAAAAAAACATACCTCATATGACATATTTTGCACCCTCCAGTAATGTAGGTAGTGGTACGTTATCAGAATGAGCCTGGGTTACGTTTAACAGAGAAAGACATTTTTTTCAGTATTTCCGATTATATTTGTATTAAGTCTTATTTGATATCAGATAGATATGTTTTGATTGTTTACAGAACAAACCAAATTATACAATAACTTGCTAAATTACCCTTACCTGCCTTACCTTCTTACTCCGATGACTGTTTATATCGAAGATGATATTTAACCACATCTAATTTTAACAAGGTGGGTCATTAGCCCAACGCTCAACCTATTTACACACATACTCTACGGACCATTTTAGCTTACCCAATTCACCTAGCACATTTCTTTGGACTTTGCACCCAGAGGAAACCCACAAGAACAGGGGAAAACGTGCAAAGTCCACACAGAAATGCCAACTGACCCAGACAAGGCTTCAACAAGCAACCTTCTTGTTGTGAGGCGACAGTGCTACATACTGAACCACCGTGCCCCCATAACTTGCTTAGTTAAACTAATTATTTACAGGCTACTTAAGCCTTTAAATTGCACTTTAAGCTAAATATTAGTACCAGTAGTAGTACTAGGAGTAAAGTATTATGCACAGTCATCATGGCAAAAAACAAAGAAATCAGTTATTAGAAATTAGTTGTTAAAAAGAAATGTGTTAAAAAAAAATCTTCTTTCTGTTAAACGGAAATAGGGAAAAATATAGAGGTGGGCTAATAATTCAGGAGGGTTAATAACAATTCTGACTTCAACTGTATACATATATATATATAAGGAAACTCTGAGAGATCTCTGGCTGTGTTAGAAATCCATCTGGGTCAATATTATTGAGTAATTGAAGAGTCTTTTCTGAGGGATTGCTGAAAGGAACAAGGAATTAGTGTTCCAAATAAAAAGAGAGAAAAAGAAAAATGGTCTAATTTCTGTTTGAAATTTAAAAAGGGAATTATTCCAAAAGTTCTTCCTCTGGGCTCCATTAATGTAACACTCGCTAATCAGTGCAGTTAAGAGTCTTGGCAGCTTGGCCATTGTAAAGGGGAAAGAACAGCCCACGTGAGAGATGATGAGAGACAGTAGTCATAGCAGCCCTCACTTTTCTAAAACTGGTATTGCAGCTTTATTTCATCTCAAACGGTAAACTGTCCATCACAGAAACCAAAACAATTTAGTCAATTAAGTTAGACATGGAGTCATTTGATATGCGTTAACATTTGTGTTATTTATGTTGTGCTACATTTAGAGTATTGGAGACAGAAAAAAATCTATTTAGAAACTCTCAAAAAGCTCTGTAGGGGGTTACAAGCTGGGAGGAGTGTTGAAATATAATATAATATAATATAATATAATAATATAATATAATATAATATAATATAATATAATATAATATAATATAATATAATATAATATAATATAAAATAGTATAATATAATATAATATAATATAAAATAATATAATATAATATAATATAATATAATATAATATAATATAATATAATATAATATAATATAAAATAATATAATATAATATAATATAATATAATATAATATAATATAATATAATATAATATAATATAATATAATAAAATATAATATAATATAATATAATATAATATAATATAATATAATATAATATAATATAATAATATAGGGTGTCATGGTGGCGCATTGGGTAGCACGATTGCCTCAGAGCAAGAAGGTTGCTAGTTTGAGCCTCGGCTGGGTCAGTTGCCATTCCTGTGTAAAGTTTGCATGTTCTCCCTGTGTTCGCATGGGTTTCCACAGGGTGCTCTGGTTTCCCCCAAAGTCCAAAGTCATGCGCTATGGGTGAATCGAATGAACTAAATTGTCTGAAGTGAGTATGAATGAGTGTGTATGGATGTTTCCCAGAGCATCCGCTATGGATGTTGAAAGACCATCCGCTACGTAAAACATATGTTGGATTAGTTGGCGGTTCATTCTGCTGTGGCGACCCCAGATTAATAAAGCAATGCAAAAGTACTGGACATAATACACATTAATCAATCACATTATACATTGTAATTCCCAAATTATCAATACAAATGACTTTAAAACTAAACAAATTTTAACTAAAGCTAAGCTAAGCTAAACCAAACCAAACTAAAATAATTACATGATTCCAGTCACAAATATAAATTGTTTACAGTAAGGTGAGGCGTCATACTTTAGAATGATCGTATCAGAGGTTCCATGCATGGTATCTAAATATTTATATAAACAAATTAAAATACCTTTACGATTTGACAGTTTTTAATTATTTTTTTTACAGCAAGTAAGCTTCTACAATTAATCAAATATCTTCAACAACATCATGTCAACTGTTAATAACTGTACATTTATCACACATGCATGCGTACACACAAACAACAACACACAAACTCTTATTTGGAGTAAGATTCTATCCTCTAGCCTGATCTCATTAGTATCCATATATAAATGATAAATGTATCGCTATCAATAATTTATGATGCCACTGGAAGTATGTAATTAATCTTATTGATTTAAATCAAGCAATTAATTTGATAAATTAAATAATCGATTAATCTAAAACAAACAAAAAAATTCTACAAAAGAAATGCTGGTATTTGTTTTGAGACAGCAAATGCCTGTTCAGGAGGTCCTTTGGTCAGTAAACCGATGCATAATATTTCCCTAGAATCTTATTTACATTTTTGGCCATTCAGCAAGAAAAGATAAGAAAATGAGGTGAGCAGACCCCTTTAAGGGATGTGTTAAATGCAGTTCACACACACACACACACACACACACACACACACACACACACACACGCGCACACACACGCACACGCACGCACACACACACACGCAGACACGCACACACACGCACACACGCGCACACACGCGCACACACACTCACTCACACACTTACACACACACTCACACACACACACATGCACAGTGTTTTCCCCTGTAGATTACGTTCCATAATGAAACAAATGTTTTCTCCTTTTTTGTGCCCTCTTTTTTTCTTTCTAATAAGCACAGCGGAAACTGTACTGGTAGTGATGGAGAGGCAATTGCAGCATACTGATGAAGCAGAAATAGCGGCTGAACAGTGACTGCTGCATATTCTTCTGGGTAAACTAAACACTTATGGAGAGGTGAGAAAGCTATAATTATTCCTTATGCATCAGCCTAAGCAAGCTGTTTTCATTTAAATCACGGATGAAACAGGAATGAAAATGTCCTACATGTCAGACCAACAATGCAGAATCCATGACAGGAGGTTAATTTACAGACAGTTATAAACTCAGAGGAATGACACAGACACAGCAATCCATACAACAGCTAACAAAAAAGATAATAATGAATTAACAAAATAATGTTAAACTTACATCTAATTATGTTAGTCCTGTTAGATGTTTCTAATGAGAATACTTGCTGAGTATATATTTTAAGTATACTTTATGTAATAAACACATATTAATCTTCAAGTATTGCTTCATAAGTTTAGCAGTTGATAGCAGTTATTTATTCAGTTTTATTTATGCTATAATAGAGTTATAGGACCTTAATCTCAGCCCTGAAGACTTTAAATGTAGAAAATTTAACTGTGCAATGAAATTTATTGACGCTTCAGTAGTTTAAAATAATATATAGAGACTGAATTATTCTTCTGAAACAAGCGTTTTTGTCAGGCTCCGGTTTGTGAGTTTAATAGTTTCACTTTTATGGCAAAGACAAGGTTAGTTTCATCTCTTGTAAAGTGAAATAAACTCTAATAAACACTAATAAATGAGGCTGACTAAAACGTTTAGAAGAAAATTTAAAAAGAAAAATATATAAATTTATATAAAATGTACTGGCAGTTCATTGTACTGCAATGTACAATTAATAAAAATAATCACTTTTTCAAACTTTTCAATATCAAAAGTTGTTGGAGGAAGGATCAAGGTCCCATAATGCAATTCAAGAAAAGAAAAGAGTATTCATGAAAAGAAAACGAGTCCCAAGATAAATAAAACTGTTTATTAAATGTACATGTTTCTATTGTTTATACAATTGCATACACCCTTACACATGCTGAACCTGTGACTGCTGTGCAAGAGACTGTTTAACACTTTATTACTATTTAAAACAATTTAAAACATTATTCCTTTTAGTTCACAGTCTTAGCTAATTTTTAGATAACTTGTCGATTTAACACTCAGAAACTATTTGATACCAGTTTTCGCCAGCAGTTTATTCCACCCGGTTCGAGTGTTATCATTGGATTGAATGAGCGTTATCAGTGGTTATCAGCTGATAGGTATGGGGGCCTTCTATGCCTACTTGTAGGCTCAGAAGTCTGTAATTATCCATCCACATGGTTAATCAGCTATACTAAAAGTCAAGACTCCAAATCCAGATCTGTTTTACATAACAGTGACAGTCGGGTTTAGGGTTGAGGTAGGGGTAGACTTTAATAAAATGCAATTAATGAAAAATTGAATAAATAATATAAATAATTCTTGTGGTTAATTAGCTGTACTACCAGAAAAATTACAGATCCAGATCTGTTTTTACATTACTGTGATGGTTGGGTTGGGTTGGGGTAGGGGTAGACATTAAAACATTTTAATAAATGGGAAATTTCAGAAATACTATAAATCATTTTCATTAACTTCCAGCCGCAGCAGAATGTGATCTATAGCTGATTAACCATGCATACAATTAACCAACAGCCTTCTGAGCCTACTAGTTGGTGCAGAAAGATCAGCTATTAACCACTGATAATGACTATTTAATCGAGTGATGACATTCGAATCGGCTGGTTCGTTCAATGTTTCAGTTACTTCAGCAGTGACTGAACTTAGGAAACTTTCAGACAGCAGAGCTGATGGAGTCATAGAGTTGATTAAGACTAATTATGATTTACACATGTAGAAAATATTTCATATTATAACCAGGTATTTAGATAACATAATTAAAGAGATTACATCTCTTACTGTCTGAAATAAACAGTATTTAGAATAGAATCAGACTTTACAGTTTCCATGGATGTTAATTAAAGATAATAATGTTACATTTCTTGCACAGTCTTAGTGTTCTTCTGTATAAAATATATTGTTTTTGCACTTTGCTGTGTTCCTATTTTGTTTTATCTTATGTGTAATTAATGTGTTAAACTATGATATATATATACTATACTGAGCTTGATATTAACCTTTTTGATCACCAGCCACTGTGGCTAGTAACTTGCCACAATTTTGTTGTTGAGAAAATACATTTTATATGCATACATTTTGGCAAATTTTGACTTTGTCATGCTAAAATTACTTGATTTAAGTTTTGTGCTCCACATGCCTCCCCGTTTTAAATTAACATATTTTGTGTGTTGTGACCTTGCTCAATAAGCATGTGCAAATGGGTTGTGGTTTCATAGTGTTGCATTGCAATTAGTTTTATTTCACATGACTTTTTAGGGCTCAACACTGAGGATTTAACTTTTTTTCTTTTCTTATACCAAACTAATATTTTCCATGCCACAGATTTTAAATAATGGGTCAAAACAAGCAAAACTTTTTATTCAACAAAATGTTCTTAAAAAAAAACAATTGACATTTTAAAAATAAACAATTAATAAGATAAGAATGAATAAAGAATACTTATAAAGAGGCTACAGGTCCCAAACCACCATTTAACTACAAATAAATGTAATCTCCTGCTAAAACAATGTTATTGTTAAGGATAATAATTAAACCTTATTAACAAAAATAACCATAAGCAAACAAAAGCGGGTGAAAAACATTCGGTGTGCGATATTGAAAGGATTAACAGCTAAAGAATGGCTAAAGTGAAAGCCGCAACCACTGCTGCTTACAAATAATCTTGAACTTGTGAAAGTAGCAGGCCTTTGGTAGCAGTACAGTGCATGCATGAACACTGCTTTTTCCAGTCTATTTCAAAAAGAAATTATCACACCAGTTGCGTTTCCAGGCATGGTTGATTTATGCAAGGAAACAGAACATAGGAACTTTTAAGCACTCGCGCGCATCACATCAGCTGTGCACGCGACGTCAGTCAACAAAAATTGCCATGAATCTGATCATCCTCTCATTCGATATTCATCTGCTTTCTTTTGCTCATGTGAACACTTATCAGTCGTGTTGCTTCTTTATTCAAAGATCATATTTGCATGCATATTGACCAATGGTTTTAAACTAAAATTCTAATCTTTAGTGTAAAGGTAGCACCGGCCAAATAATAATAATAATAATAATAATAATAATAATACTAATAATAATATATATATATATATATATATATATATATATATATATATATATATATATATATATATATATATATATATATATATATTTGTTTTAATCAGCCAAAGTGGATAGTGGGATTGTCTGTTCGCTGCCATTGGTGCAATCTGGCGGGTGTTAATGTATACTATATACTATTTAATTTCAAAGTGAAAAACAGGCCACTCTTTTGACTGAATCTCGAATACAGTTTTTAGCCAAAAATGTTGGCAGGCCAAAATGTGGTGGATTCCTAAATACAGGTATTATATTTCCTTTGATTCATAGAAATAGAACCTGGAGTATGTGGAAGTTCTTGCATTTTACTGCAATTAAATCACTACAAATAATCAAATATGTTCAAAAACATCATATGTTATTGTTAACACCAATATAATACAAGATAAACACACATGCACACGCTTTAGATTTTTTTTTTTCCAGCCTAATCTCATACATTTTCTGACTTCTATGATAAAATAGCTGTCCAAAATTGATGATGATAATAGTTATATGATACATATAAATTAATACCAAAAAAGGAACAAAGTGAAGTGCAAAAACAATATAGTAAACAATATGTTTAAATTTTAATAGTAATGGTAAACAATCACCCCTATTCGATATGTCCCACAAATATCAGATTTCATGACGCATTAAACATGACTTTTGGCCATAAGAGGGCCAGAAGTCTTTCCAGCTGAATTAAAAGCCTTATTTACACATTAGAGTTCATGTCACATTATCTCAGGTAAATTACACACTTCCTTGCTTGTGGTTTATAAGGCCTCCTGATAATCAGGCTGAAATGTTTGTGGGATCATTTGAAGCGCACTGATTTAATGGAGCATGCTCAAATCCTGCGAGGGGTCACTTATATCTCATAAAAACCTTGAGAAAAGCTGTAAAATCAATGACCTGTTTTGTTACTTAATGAGTTGCTGGTGTGAGAACAGAAAGAAAAAAAAACGAGATTGCAATTGCTATGTCTAGCCTATTAACAGTTTGGTTTTGCTGCATTGCTGTTATTGAAGATGCAGCACACAGAACTTTCTGAATCTGTTCCTATTCCAAATACAGGCAATATAAACTATCAATAAATAACGAAACCACAGCATAATGCTTCACCTCAGGGAAACAACTGTATCCGCAGCACACCGTGCCCTATGACCTGTGTTTTGGATCGCAAAAGTAAAAATCCAAGACAAATATGCTGCACACACTGACATGTTTTGACGTCAAACTGCCTCTCCAAATGACTCAGCAAGCTTCTTTTGTGCTGAATGAAGGAGTGATTTCCGTTCAAGTGGTGATAATTTACATGTCTGCACACACCACCTAATGCAGCAATCACACATGCATAGATTGGAGGAGATTGGACTTTATTTTCTTTCCTTCCTTTTCTTAAAGCTAGAAATAATTTTGTGCCAAATGTCGTGTTCCAATGATTAGGGAGGTCAAAGAGTTTGGGTGGAATAACAATGCAAACAGCATACTTGACCAAGTGTCTCTACAATCATATAAGAGGGACAATATAAATAGGATAATTAGTATGCATCATAATGGTATGGAGGGAAGATATATATATATATATATATATATATATATATATATATATATATATATATATATATATATATATATATATATATATATATATATATATATACACCTTACATTAAAGCTTCCCAAGGGAGAAATTATTATACCAAAGTGGTGTAACTGAGTAATCCAGCTAATGTCTATAATTGCAGTTTCACCGAAAAAAGACTTTGTTTCGAACACCAGTAATTATTTAGATCACATCACACATGAACACCCACACAGATGACACAACAGAGTTTGATACACGAAAGAGCTTTAAATAATATACATAATATACATATGGGTCAAAAACGAAAAAGGGCTTTCCAAGTATCAAAACAATAAAAGTGCAGCAGAGCTTTCATTTTTAACCCCATACATTTAAATGAGTCATGTTTTCTGAGGAAAAAAAAACAACATTTAAATAACCATGCATTTTTACCATGATTACAAACCCCATGTAAAACACGAATCGGTTGGTGAAGGATCACAATGCTGCCCCAAAATTCTAATTAATTTGAATCTTATTTTAAATATTTAAATATTTATATTGTCACACCACTCAGCTTTAAAATTTACTCAGCGACATGTTTTCAAGAGTTTAAAATAGGGGTAACGTTTTAATTAAACGGGTGGTCGACAACAATATCATATTTTAAACTTTAGTTGATTTGTAATGTAGCTATGTGAACCTAAACAACACAAAGGGTTAGCTTAGCAAAGCCTACATAGAACAAAGTTGTGGGACTACAAAAAGTACATCCAGGTTCGTGAGATCACAAACGCTGCAGGTTACATGCATTCATCATGCACACACACCCCTCTCAGCGAAGGGGTGTGGCCAGAGGCGCTGTAATGTTAAAGCTGAGAAAGCCTAGTTTAATTTTAATTTTAATTATGTTCCAGAGAATAATACAAAATATATAGCTCTAGCATTTGACAAAGGACAGCTTTTAGAATCTCTTGTAATTCAGTGCTGGACTTGACTAAAAACTCCTCAAAGAAGAAGCAGATCCAACCATAATAGCTATATATCAATTATAGCTGTGGCGACGCAGTGGTGCAGTGGGTAGCACGTTCGCCTCACAGCAAGAAGGTCGCTGGGTCGCTGGTTCAAACTTCGGCTCAGTAGGCGTTTCTGTGTGGAGTTTGCATGTTCTCCCTGCGTTCACGTGGGTTTCCTCCGGGTGCTCTGGTTTTCCCCACAGTCCAAAGACATGCGGTACAGGTGAATTGGGTAGGCTAAATTGTCCGTTGTGTGTGTGTGTGTGTGTGTGTGTGTGGATGTTTCCCAGAGATGGGTTGCGGCTGGAAGGGCATCCGCTGCGTAAAAACTTGCTGGATAAGTTGGCGGTTCATTCTGCTGTGGCGACCCCAGATTAATAAAGGGACTAAGCCGACAAGAAAATGAATGAATGAATAATAGCTGTGGATTATGGACCACAACCTGTAAGTATTTTTATTTGTTAAGATTAATCTATAAATCTGCATAGTGTCTAGCATTAACGGTGTGTTATAGCAAGGACATAAACAATAGGAAATGCTGTTTGGCATAGTTTACAATTTAGCTTTAAATTCATATTCATCCATCACACTCCTGTAAACAGCAACAATCTTCAACAGTGCTGCAGTGTCTCATTATGCGGTCGCTTTCTGTGCATTCCACATCTGAAGTAACAGACTCGTTAAATATGCGTGAATGTGTCATACTACTTACACAAGCTTATTCCGAATATATGTGAAAGACACTTGTCAGATTTAATTTAAAGAGAGCAGGCTTGAGGTTTAACTGTGTTCTTTTCATTTTCTGTCTGATTCAGGCTCAAATTGACAAAGCTGATAGTATTTACACAGAAGAGGGACATTGCATCCTATTATGCTGCGTTCACACCAGACGCACACATCAAGCGCGAGTGATTTAAATGTTAAGTCAATGCAAACGCACGAATAGACATCCTGCAGTAAGATATGCGCGAATGGTGTGGTGCGAATGAGGTGAATTGAGCAAATGGCGCGGTGCGAATGGCGCGGTGCGAATGTCGTGGCACGAATTGAGCGTTTTGCGCGTTTGATGCGCTTAATGCACGTTTCGTGTGAATCACTCGAGTTCGAAAATCTGAACTTCAGTGGACAATCGCGCCGCGTTAACCAATCAGAAGCTTGCTCTTGTGGGGGCTTGATTGTGACGTAGAACCTGTTGACGGTGTCCCGGGGGAAATCCTCCAGGCGACACCGACAACAAGTCATCAAACTGGGCTTGGCTCAGTCAGAAGCACCGTTGAAAGCCTTTGTGATCCAGTTTAGTTTCTGGAGGAGTTTATGAGCTCACATAGGTGGATGCACCTCTGAAAGTATGTAGTGGACTCAGACACGGTCCTAAACGTATCGACGCTGTTTTTCAGCCTTCATAAAGTACATAAACACTTGTTATTTTCTTCATAAAATCCATGTTAGCCATTTAGCAACGAAGCTACAGTCACCGGGCAGACAGAAGCCCTGCTCATCACGCGAATCCGCGTCTGTTCTGAAGTGAATTTGATACGTGAATGAAGCAGATTTGACGCGCGAATGAAGCGGGGTTTGAAGTGCGAATGAAGCAAGTAAACTCAAATGTTCACGTCGCTATTTACGCGCAAATAGCGCAATTTATCCGCTTTCCGCGTCTGGTGTGAACACAGCATTAGAGGCGTGGTGCTTTTCCTGGTGACGTGAAGCCGATCCACAAATCACAGCACATTATGTTAGCTGACCAATCAGAGCCTCTTGAGGGCAGGCCTTTCAGAGGAACTAGGAAATATGTCGTTTTTCATGGTAGCTGAGTAGCTGTAAATAATTAAAGTAAGAATACACTTTGGACCATCCCTTTAAGTATCAATTTTTACTATTAACTTTAAGCTCATTACCTACCTAATATTTGGATATTCACTGTTTATTAGTACTCATAAAGGGAATTTGCTGTAGGATTATTCTATATCGCTTCTGCACAATACTTTAACCCAAACACTACCTTAATAACTAAAGTAGCAATTTAGGAGTTTATCAAGACAAAAGTCATCGTTAATGTGTCATTTATACCTTAAAAAAAGTGTGACCAAAAAATTATAATAAAACATTTAATATGATCACATATTTTATATTTCAGGTCATACTTGGTGTTGTAAGTAAAGTACTGCAAATTAGATGTGCATTCCTAAGTTCTCTATCTCAGGTCAGATGCTACATTTATATATGTTGCAATGGACTGCTTTAATCTAAATGAATTACATGAGTAAATGATTGGTAAATGGTTTAAATGAACTACATAAATAGATCAGTGAAAGAAGAATATTCAAAATATGTTTAAAGCACAAAATGGCAAGAATGTCTAATTATAATCACTTTGAAATTGCATGAATCACATAAATGGCTTTTTTATAATTATTACTAAAGCAAAGTTGCAAAATCTCCAATAAATTGCAATTTCTTAACTGTATTACATTTCTATCTTGAAACGCTTGTCAGATATTAATAAAAATAGACCTAATTGTTACACCTAAATATTTTTTTTCCAACTTAATTGTTGACATCTGTGTCAACATGACTGAGATCAAATCCAAGAAGGTGAGGCAAGACTTAATTTTAAAAATGTTTTTGTGAGCAGACAAAGCTTCAGTACCTATTCCTATACCTATTCATACCAATAATGAATAGGTATATCCAGTAATATTATACCTCTTTTACAAGATGTTAGATAAGATTTGATGTCTCCAGAATGTGTCTGTAAAATGTTTGCTAAAAATACCCATTAGGTTTTTTATTATATAATGTAAAACCTGCCCATTTCAGTGTCTGAGGACTATGTAGCTGCTTTTGTAGCCTGTGGCTTTAAATCCAAATAAGCTATTTCTCCCCACACACTACTGCAACGTGCATGTCTACTTCTCATGCTTTACGTCATATTAACAGCCGTCAGTGATAGAGACAGACATGGATGAACTGAAATAAGTTTACAAGTCAAAAATACCAAATTTGATGTATTTGTGGTGGAGTTTCTGAAATGATGAGTCACACACTAATGCTGTTTGCACCATTTACTGACACCATGCGGCCATGGTGATTATAGCGGTTAAGAATTACATGGCGATTTAACTTTTTTTTGTTTTGTTTTTTTACAACATGCATTGCTTTAAAAACTTTTTAAACTTATGGAGGTGCAGCTAATCACAAAGAGTTGTAACATGTTTATTTGAAAAAAAAAAAATGTTCCTTGGACATGTGTGTACATGTAATTATGGAGACATGGCACCTATCAATCAAATTGGTGGGTGGTGAAAACTGCACTTCTACATCATGTTATGGGGAGCTTTAAAATCACTAGGCTTTGAATTCTTTTTTTAATGTCAGGAAATTATAAAAAGTCACTTGTTGGGTTTATATCACTCCAATATGACAGAGGACACTTTATACCTACACACAGTTCTGTCCAAACAGCTTACGAAAGGATTTTTATTATAAGTGCTCTTTAAGTTAAAATTTTCATTCTTTTAAATGTAACAAATGTAAGTAACAAAATTAGATTTGTAACTTAATTTATAACTGAAAACTGAAAATTATAATAAATGAAGTTGAAAAATGATTCGTTTACTATAATTTTGTTGCAACACTCATTCATCATTAGAAAACTGAGGCTTTGTGTGCAGAAAACCAAGTCTGGCATCTGTGTGAAGCCCCGCCTTCTTTGATTTGATTGGCCATCTCAGTCATTTTGACACTGATGAGCACTGCTACTGCAGACTACTGAAACAGACCACTCTAATTCTGCATTCCTCACTGCTGTCTAAGTCTTCATCATATTAATGAGATAGTTTGGCTGATCCGTCTGTCTGTTGACTGTGACGGCAGACTATGCGAGATGAATGAATTGCCGAAGCTTACACCAGCGAGTAGCTTTTGACTGCCAGATGGTGAGCATTTCTTCTAAAGTCTTAAGTATTTAGATATCCAGCCCACACTCGCTTGTTCAGGTAAACTACACATTTTGGTGCAATTTTTGAGGTAAATGAGCTGGATGAGTTATGTTAATGTAATGAGGCACGTTAAGTTGATTCGTGTTGATAAACAGATTTTATTTGTCCTTGCATCCATTACGGCAATGCAAAATTCTGTAAATGTGTCAGCTCAAGTCTACTTATGACTATTCATGCGTACAGTCTGCTTAAAGAGACAGAAATGTTAAGGGGTGGCATCTCATGATTTGGAGCAGCTCATTACGCATGCAAGTCCATCCTCGTAAATCTATAATCATTAACATCTGCAGTGTCTTTTCTCATTGAACTGTTTTGGTCCTGTGTGGCCCACTCATCCTGCTTAACTCTTCCCATGCAAACGCAGCAGAAAGTGGGAGTTGGTGAGAGATATAGCGTGAAACTTTTTCACATTTATTTCAAGGCTCTGCACTGCGCATGTGTTAATCCCGTTCCAAATTTCATTAGTTTTTCATTAGACACCAGGAGCAGCCGATTTCATCTTGAGCTATATAAATAATATATACAATTGTGTTTTTTGCTATTGATTCAGACAGGAACAAAATAATGCTGAGGATGAAATGAGAATTTGTGGATGGCTGAAACAGAAAGTCGTTAAGTATGGAGTTGACCTTGCTTTAATTTGAAGCTTAGGACACTCGCCGTTGTTATTTGAAATACATTAATTGTTGTATTGATTTGCTCGGGGAGAGGGAAAAAAATCTGATTAAAACAGAGCTTGCCAGTTGTTTACATGTCCTCACCAATGCTCTTTTTCCAAATGCATCACCTTGGCAAATCGATGACAATAATTGTCAGCACTGAGAATGTATCCATTGAGTCAGTCAGCCACATCAATTGGCAGGACAAGCCAGGCAAGAAAAATTAGAAGTGATAGATATTTCAAACTATTTGATGACTGAAAACAGCTGCCAAATCAGCATTAATGCGAGGTGGATGCTGGCTAGGGAGAGCGGCGTTATTTTCTTTGCTCTTTTTATCATTTTTATCACGCTCCTTTGCAAGAAATCTTCAGATAAACCCCTATAGCGCACGCACTCACCATGTAATGTAATAATAAGAATAATAAATCACATGCTAATAAATCATCAGCATATATAAAGGTGGGTGATGATACCTCTGCGTTCCAATTCACCAACAGAGCATTTTATATCTCTGCTCATTTAGAGCACAATTTCCAAAGCCAGCCTCGGAGCAAGGCGCCATTTACACTAAATGACCCTTTTTTGCAGGCAGCCAAGGCTGTAAATAGAATATTATTTACTGGATTGGCAGTGTTAAAATTAATGTTGCAAAAATCCCTTTCTCCAGTTGGATTGCAGCTTTAATGAGCCTTTACTGATACCAACTCTGATGGCACCACGGATGGCGGGGCTTCCGGGATGTCAGGACTGAACTGCGCGTCTCTCAGCTGTATGACACAAAGATTTCCACAGATAATCCGCTTTCACACCACGCATCACGATTGTTATGCCAGTATTGTGGTCTTCAAAGTGTATTTGCATGTTACTTCAGAGAGTGGAAATGTCTCCACCTTCAAAGCTCTTAGAGCACTTTAATTTATTGATTTCGCTGCTCTTTTCTCCATCAGCGGCCCACTCGTATTTGCGCTGCACTAAGCCAGAGCTGCCTTAGCAAAAAGGAAAACTCTGTAGGATAGCAGATACAGCTTTTAGGGTGGAAAGTTGAGTCCACGTTAAGGCCACTTACCAGAATAGTTCTGATGTTCTCAGCATTATTTTGACAATACTGAGGGATTTTTCAGGTTACAATAAAATCATCTCAAAGTCGACACTGAACCAAATTTGATCTTGTTTAGTGATGCACATCAACTAAAAATGTCTTTGTAATATTTGAATGATCTTTTTTTCCTTCGCTAAGGTCAAACTATTTGATTACTTTAACCAATAGTTTTTTTTAATATCAAAAAATATCAAAAGTACCATAATATCATAATAATGTTAATATCAATATTATTTCTCATTCAGGCCACTTTTATGATTCCATGAATTGCTGAAGGATAGTATTATTTGCATCATATGTCTCTAAATTACAGGAAACTATATAAAAAACTGCTTTGTACGTGTTTTGCTTCGTAATATTTCAGTGAGGAAAGGAACAATGTCAATTGTAAATAATGTGATGGTGTTTGCAGCACAGCTTGTACAGACTTTTCTGTTAGTCAGGGCAGTGAATTACCAGACAAACCTGTACACAAGCAAAATCTGCAGTTTTTTTTTCAAAAGAAAATACCTTATTTGAGAGATTCTAGTTAAAATGACTGGATTTTGGCCCACAAAAAGTTTAGAGCTAAGTCAAATGTTATGTTATGTATGTATGTATGTATGTATGTATGTATGTATGTATGTATGTATGTATTGTTTGTAAGTATGAATGTATGTATATATGCATATGTTTGTTTGTTTGTTTGCCTGCTTTAGGGTGAAAATGAGAATTAGATCACAAAAAGACATTTGTTGTACAGTACTTTCTGTTTACCAGTGTTGATGTTTACCAAACTATGATGACTTCTGCTTTTGTTCAATAGCAAAGCTCAATAAAACTTTATTTCAGCGGCTTCCTTTAGACATTCGGTTCCTATTTAAGGACGTTTTTTGTTTAAGTTTGAAAGTAATTAACTAGTCAACTAGCATATAGTACAAAGATGTTTGCTAACACTTTTATTTTGACTTTAAACAACAGTTCTGTCTGGCTCTCAAATCTGATTGGCTGACAGACATGCAAAATTTAGCAGTATCAGAACCTGGACAGCCTCTTCAGTCTTTTGTATTACTCTGCCCACATAGAGTGACAGCAGATCAATAAACTCACTACAGTTTGACGATTATTGCAGCTGTTGGACAACATAATGTATGTTTGAGGCCTTTTTAGATGAGAATGTGGTTGTTTAGATTGCAGATATAAAGTTTATTTATAATGATAGTACCTATTTTAAAATGTATTTAGCCTATTTTTATTTATAGTTTCGAAGATACAGTGCATTGGCGACCATCAGCTTGTACTGAGCAGAGCAAGAAGGTTGACGTTGTCTATCCACAAAATGGTGACAGAGACTGCATAATAAGCCCTTAGAGAAGAAAACAGCGTATATTTCAGGAATTCCGTAGTTTTTCAAACTACAGCTGATTAAATCATTATAAAACAGATAAGTGACATTCTAAGTTGATGTCTCTCTTTTCTATACTGTAGTGATATACTTATACCATAGTAATTGTAGTGTATTGAGTGTAAAATAGGACTCACATATCAGGAATGTATTTATTTTGTGTTGGCCACTCTTTGTATAACCCTCAGTTAATTTTTGGTAATCGGTTTGTTTTTAATTTCATGCCGTTCAGCATTATAATCTTAAAATGTGAGCAATATCACCTGTTTTTTCATCACTTTAGACATTATGCTAGAGAATCATTATAGCTCTAAAATGATGTTGGTAAAGTAGCAACAGTTTCTGCTGCAAATGTGAATGAATGGCGGAAGAAAGTAGTTCCTTATACAAAAGGATTTTTAGACTCTCTGTGTTTGATTGTCTTTTTTATATGCACAATTATGCCGTCAAAATGTTGCATAAATGCAACATCACACTTGAAGCAGTGCAGTATGACTGTATATCATCACTGGTGGGACACTACACACAACAGACACCTCCCACCAGTGCTGATATACAGCCATATCGCACTGCTACGAATGTGATATTACTCATATATCTGCTGACATTTTG
The DNA here is from genome assembly GCF_052040795.2 of Danio rerio. NCBI lineage: Eukaryota > Metazoa > Chordata > Actinopteri > Cypriniformes > Danionidae > Danio > Danio rerio. The sequence goes on along the minus strand of NC_141034.1, from coordinate 31,601,986 downwards.
TAATTTTTTTGATCCGAGCACACATTATGACTGTCCAACTTTGCAAGCTCATCAAATAATTTTAACGTAACATCTAAAATCTTAGTTTGTTGATGCACTGTACTGTAGTTCCAATGTTACTGACAGAACAGTTAACAAAATGACCATCATTCTTTTACATATTGTAATCAGAAGGTACATCCTGCAATAATCTTAATTAATGTTTTATTTCACTTGTAAATACATACATTTATTTGCATAAAATGTATTGCAAAAGACTGTAAGATTCAGTGGATAACTTTTTATCCCAGTGATTGGATTTTGGTTTAAACTGTGAGGTCAGAATTCATGTTTAACTGTAAAAGACCGTAGCGGAACTCCATTGTCTAGTCAGATTCAGTTTGTGATGGCTGTCACGTCTGCATTTGTCCCTGCCTTGCTGAGAGGCTGATGACTGCTAGGTAAAGGCCCCTGTGGCATCAGCTGAAAGTCTTTTATCTGTATGGTACATTCAGTGCAATTGACAGGGATGCAATCAGAGGCATGTTCAAGATGATTGCTTCTGATTTTACAAATACTTCCTTGTCTCAAAAGAGGCAAAATGGGTGACTTCCACAGAAACCCACATTTATGTGAGTGTATAAATAAGAGTAAAACAAACAGGGCATATCAGTGCAAAGTCACAGCCTTGTGTCGATTAATATTCCGGTGAGGTACTGTGAAACCTGAAAGAACAGATACCAACACAACATTTTTTTTTGTTTTTATTAGTTTTTAACATTTAGTAGCTAATTGGTAGTTTGATATCATTTGTACGTTTTCTTACAATCTGCTGAAGCCTCGATTATAATTATGTTTCAAAACAGGATGAAATCACCACCTTATGTAATAGTTACGTTTTCCTATATAGGATCAGGTTGTAAATACCTACTGTATAAATAAGAATGTTTCAAACTAGATGATATCAGTTTTAATTTGTGCTAATTGTCTCATTATGCTGTTATGTTGCCCCATCTTGCCTGATTTTGTATGATACAAAGCCTGGAAACAGTATAATTAACACATTCATGCTGTGTACTTAATAATCAGCATGTTCTCATTTTAGTCACACCAGCGCATAAAAATGAACAGAAACTGAAATACAAAGAACATCATTAAAGATTTCTGTTCGTATTCATCAGTTTTAAATATGCAACTGTAGGTGTGCAATATCATATGCAATTGTTTATATTGCCAAACATGTTGTCACATGTTGATTTGACATTTTGTATGTCTCAGTATTTTGATTTTGGTCATATGGTCAGGAAAGAGCAGAAATAGTTGGTAAACTTTGCTTTGCCTTTTTTTTACTGCTTTATGCATTTCCTGCTCTGCTCCTCTCCTCCTCTGGAGTCTCCTTTTCTCTGACTCTACTGTTATCAGGCTCTCTTTGGGCCTACTCTTTGTTCTTTGTCTCTCTCTCCCTTACTGTATCTGCCTCTCTCTCTCTCTGGTAACTTTGTTTTACATTTACGCTGGGTACAATTATTATCATATGTTTTTTTTTATCAATTCATGTTTTATCTTTTTATACAGTTATTTTATAACTAATTCAGTTGTAACCATAGCAAGTTATTGTCATTGAATCAAATATTTGGGATCAATTGTTTTCAATATTTGTAATCTTTGTATTAGTTGTAATTGTATTAGTTTGTATTAGTTGTAATTGTATTAGTTTTGATTAAAAAAAAAATACAATACAATCACATAACAGCAACGCTCTCCCACATTTTTAGCTATTAAGGCCCAATCCCAATTCTACCCCTTAGCCCTTCCTTTACCCCTTGTCCCAATTATCTTTAGCTTGAAGGCATATTTTAAGCCCTTCCCCTTCACACTCAGTTTTAGGGGTAAAACAGAGGGGGTACAAAAACAGAATTGGGATTGGGCCTAAAATTGTTCTTATTTCCGTCTGTCATAAGATTGCAGAAGGATGTTTGACTAGAAATTTTTGACTACTTTTTAGTCATTCTGCAAACCTAAAGTTCGAACCACTATAGTTAAAAAAAAAAAAAAAACATTCTTACACAACACATAATTTTGGAAAGTCTTTGAAAGAGACGCTACTGAGTTTGGAATAATCGACAATTTTAATGTTTTTAAAGAAAGTCTCAAGAAACCTTTTTCAGTATATTTTAGTTTCCAAAAACAATGTGAATCATCTACTTACAGAATTGATTATTGGGGCTATTTCTAGACTTTTTGGTAACCTAGGTGAGACTACTACTACTGTTATTTTCCTTTATAATAATATGTTATAATATTATTCAAAACTTCTAATTTATAAAGATCTAAAAATGTAACTGACAAATGCTTTAGTTAATTTGCTTATAGCCAAAACTTCTTCTTTTTTTTGCACGTGGTTAGTGAAAATTTTCGCATGGCCAGAGCAGTTTAACTTTATGTAAATGTATGTATAATGTTAACCTTAGCATGTGAGGAAACAGTTAAAAATGTGTTAATACATGAGCTAAGGTATGTACGATTTATACTGGCTGAGGAAATATGTTAATTCAGTTCACACGCTATCCTTTTGCCCACAGTTGTGACAGACAGTTTGTATAAAAACACATATTAATAGTAATTATGGATAATTTCAAACTTGTGACACATCCTTTAGATATTTTCATATCTGGAAACATATAGTATTATATTTCTGTTTTCTTTAAAAATGAGATTACATCTAAATGTAACGTTCACACTATTTTTCTTTAGATATTCTGCATAAGTTCAAACCTTTGTCTGTAAAACTGCAAAACTGTTCTTGGAAATGCTGGAACTGGAGCGATTCTGGCCACCTGCAGCCCCTCCAATTTTAACCCACTCAACCAAAGGTAAGTGCTAAAAGCAGCAATATCTTTACAGCATGTCCTAACAACAATACACAAGCCAACATGCTTCGACTGTGAAGTAGAAATGTGTCAAAAAGTAGATTACGCTGTACCTGATTCACAAAATCACTATTTCCAGCATTTTCAGTGTGGACATCTTGACTGATTTTAATGGAAGTGTTTTCACTACTTTCCAGTGTACCTAGGTTGCTGATGGTTGACGTAATGTATAACTTTATCTTAACTTTACTGGTTAAGAGACTTAAAAAAAAACTGCTAATAGAATTACAATGGATTGACGTCACTAGTTCTGTTTCCATCCAAATATTTTTATGTGCATTTTGGATATGCGCATAAAAAAAAAATTATATGCACATAAACTATAATGGGAACACTAGTCAAGAGTGTCTGTGCTGCGCGTTTCATGACTTCAAATGCCACCACACGTTCATTGCATGTCAGCATTGTCTTCTGAAGCACAAGTCATTCAATAAATAAGGAAAAGATTCACGCAGCTTCTCCTACTGCAGCAAATTCTGTTTTCACTGTTGCTATTTGGGGGCAGTTATTCAGGAAGTGACGATTTTTTTCTCTTTGACTCGTTGGATGGAAATGCTGCTGTATTCGCACATCTTTTATGTGATAATCCTGTTTTGTGCATAAATATTGTGTTTGTGCATCAAACATTTTAGGATGGAAACAATAGCCCCTTTCACACAGTGATACCGGTAAATATCTGGAAAATTTCTGGAACGACTTCACCGGTATATTCAAAAAAGCGCTGTTCACACAGGCGAGGACGTTACGGAAATTTTCCGGAAAAGAGCATTCACACATCCATTCCAAAATACCGGTAAATTCTGACATCATTCCCCACAAATGAGCTTTAAACGGCTGCGCTTCTATTTGTAAACATTTGACTAAATTACAAACTCTGTGGATGATCAATATTGTGAACAACTTTCGCAGGATCACTTTCGCATGTCGAGATGTTCATAATATGTGCGTGTGCAGACGCTCACAGGCTGTTTCACAGGCACACGCAAAGCTTGAAGGTAAACAAACAACGGCTTATCATAAACATCTCATCGATGATTATTTACACAGTTGGCATTAAGAAGAACATATATCTTCCTTCTGCATTCACACAGCGCAGCATTCCGGCAAATTGCCGGTAATGTTACAACTTCTCTTTCCGGAAAATAGCCAGAACGAATTTACCGGTATTTTCAAAAAGGACCTGTTCACACATACAACCTTTCCGGAAAATTGCCGGAAATTTTCAGGAAAGGTCTGTATGTGTGAAAGGGGCTATAGCTACTATTACCCCCCCAAAAAAAAATAAAATAAGACATTAAATTCAGTAAAGAACAATAGATGTTGAAGAAAGCGTTCAGTCAAGTGATTCATTTAAAAAGCAAGACAATTTGGCATTACATGAAAACATAAATTAAATTGATTATATTTGGACTTAATTTATCTTGTCTTTTTTCCAACCCAGGCTCATTCTAATGACGTATCTCTACATTTCTGGAAAGCACCAAATACAGCCCAGGAGCTATGTTTTGTTGTAGTTTTTGTTTTTTAAAATCCACCAGAGGCTGCTGTGTACTCTTTTTGAGATCTTAAATTTATCTGTCAACCTCTGTCAACTGACTGACCAACTGACCAACCCCTTCCCTAAAGCCAACCAAGTGTTTTACTAAGAGCACAGATTGACAGGCCCTCAACCAATTCCCTAAACCCAAACGACAGTGTTTTCAAAAGCAATCCAGAAAAAGATAAGTCTTTGCATTGACCCGATTTTTACCATGTTATAAGATTTTACCACAAGTTATTTACTTGTTTATTTAATTTGTTTGGCTTCTGTTTTTGTGTTCCCTGCTTTTTGAAACCGTTCTTTGCCAGAGATGAAATCCTTCATCGAGGTCAATCATAAATCCTTCCACATACGATGCGAGCCGCTGGACAAACTGATAACAGCGTAAAAGTCATCCACATGGAGTTAAGCAGTCAGCTGTTAAGCACGAAAAGGAATAGCGTCACACCGCCACATATCGTTTCTTTTAAAGATCTCCAGAAATGTATGTAGGGGTAAATTTTTAGAATGAGCCTATGCTGCTTTTGTCCCCTGGTAGTCGTTTTTTTTAAAACCTTTGTCATTCCATTAGCTGCTGTTTGTTAAACACAGAATTCAACTGAAGTTGAGGTGTGCATTTATAAGTAAACATATTTATAGTATGTTACACTTTTTCACTTGTTTTTATAATTTAGTTATTACTATGGTGTGATAGAGAGGAAATAAACATTCATTCATTCATTTTCCTTCAACTTAGTCCTTGATTTATCAGGGGTGCCACAGCGGGAATGAACCGCCAACTATTCTGGCATATGTTTTACGCAGCAAATGCCCTTCCTGTCGCAACCCAGTACCGGGAAACACCTATACACTCTCGCATTCAATTTACCTATAGCACATGTCTTTGAATTGTGGGGGAAACCGGAGCACCCGGAGAAAATCCCCGCAAACACAGAGAGAACATGCAAACTCCACACAGAAATGCCAACTGGGCCAGCCGGGACTTGAACCAGCAAACTTCTTGCTGTGAGGCGACAGTGCTAGCCATTATTATTATTATTATTATTATTATTATTATTATTATTATTATTATTATTATTATTATTATCATTGTTATTATTATTATTATTATTTTATTACTATCATTCTAATTAAAACTTTTTTTCAACACCAAGGTGAAAAAAAAAAAAAAACAATTGACTAGCAAAACCACGTTCTTAGATATTATATTTCAAAGCAATCTGGGTAATGCCACAAAACAATATCGCTAAAGCATTCCTAATGATGTCTTCAGCTAGCTGAACAACCCTTTGATTATAACTGTTACGCTTTCCAAGCAAAACAACTGCTGTAGCAACTTGATTGTATGTATTTGTTTTCATGCCAGTTCATTAAAAAGAAAAAAAAAACACAACACCCATGAAAGTAGTTATTAACTGCCAATAGACTGCTATATTTCTATAAACACTTACTCATGCACGCACACAAACACTTCACACTACAGTATGTGCACAAGCAGACTTCAGATCAATAGCTTGCCAAAATCTCTCATTATTTGCAAATGGAAAGTGTTCTTTTGTACAAGATGTCTTAATTAAGCTAAAACAACAGCCCTGATATTGACACAGAAATGCTGCTCCCAACAGAGAGTGCTTTTACAAGAGAACCAATATCCCATTCTTGGCCAGGTAACTGCTCGGTATAGATTGTGAAGGATTACCATTCCCATTGTTCCACACAACAGTCACTCCACTCTTTGTCTCTTCTCTCTCTCTCTCTCCCCCAGTTTCTCTTGTATTTACTGCAGCTGTCTCGCAATCAGACCAGATGCAGATGGCACTCCCTTTGTACTTGTTAATTGTGATCAAGATCATAAAAAAACGAGCAAATGACAGGAAAATCAATAGACTGCCTCATTGTTTAGCTCCTATTTGTTCCATTGTGCTTCTGAAATCGTACTTTCGCTCAAACTGTGAACAACAAAAACATGAGCCCGCATAGTCAAACGTGATTAGATTAGGACACGGGTCTGTTTGATTTATTTATTTGTTTATTATTATTATTATTATTATTATTATTATTATTATTATTATTATTATTATTATTATTATTATTATTTTTGTTATTTTTGTTATTAATATTATTATTACTTTAATTTACTTTACTTTACTTTCTTTATTGTCCACAAGTAAAAATTTCTTTGGCTTCACCACACAACCACATCAGCATTCACATTACACACATCACAGAAAAAAGGCAACACAAATACATTAACATTATCATATATATCACATTAAAACACTCAATTTAAAAATACATACTTAGAACCCAGTTTTTAAAATTCTAATGGCACTCGGCATAAAGCACATTTGATACACATTTTTTCTTTACTTGAGGTTGCCTAAAACGTCTTTTTGATGGAGAGCTGAAATTTTGTATTTAAGGGATGAAAATAATCTTTAGTTATGATGTGTGCTTTCTGTTCAACTCTCATTGAATAAATTTAATTTGGTTGTCTTTGTGCTTTACCTACAATTGCACTGGCAATTTTTACTACTTGACACAGTTTTTGCTTTTCCTTAATTGGCAACAGTCCATACCATGAAATCATGTTAAAACTCACAACACTTTCAACCAAGATCTTATATACCATCTCCAGAACATTTTGACACACACCAAATTGTTGTAATCTCCTAATGAGATATAATCTCTGCATTGCTTTTTTTTTTATTTTTTTTTTTAACAATGCACTTAGCATTTGCAGTGAAGGTTAATCTACTATCGATGAGTGTTCCTAAATATTTAAAACATCTAAATGTCTCTATTTCATGTCCCTCAAGGACCAGAGGTTTCAACCCTTGACTAAGGACTAGTTTATTTCTGCTATTTATCATCTCCTTGGTTTTATTAAAATTGATCTCCAGTGAACTCCTTTTACACCAATTTTAAAGCAAATTTCTATAATTAAAGTATGAGGCATCTCCTTCTGTTCATATTTTAGTCAACCGGCCTACAAGTGCCAGATCATCTGCATATTTAAATAACTTAAAACCTAAATCCTGGATCTTAAGTTCATTTGTGTAAACAGAAAAAAGGGTGATAAAATGCTTCCTTGTGGAACTCCTGTATTTACAATCATTGTTTCAGACACCATTTTGTTAACAACAACTCTTTGAGGATGATTTAAAAGAAAATCTTTAATCCACCAAGCAAGATTGCCATTCACTACTAAAACAAGTAATCTTTGCAGGAGAATTATTATTATTATTATTATTATTATTATTATTAATTTTATTATTATACAGTATAACTCTTGCCATTAACAAACAATATGACTTTTATCTCAGTAAACTCCCAGTATGCTTATTTTTTGTTATTAAGGTATTTGATTCAAACTTTTTTCTATGAAGGGCCAAAAACCAAACTTGATAGAGAGCTGTGGGCAGAATGTACATATACCAAACTGTATTACATTAAAGATGCCATAGATAAATAATAATATTTTAAATAACTAGAAAACATTGCTTTACAGTAAAAAGTAATACAGTATATCTTTTTAATTTAATAATTAACTTAAACAAGTAAAAACTAAAACAATCCTGATAGAATGGAGTTCAATGCCAAATACACTTTGTAAAACTGCATCTGTTTTTGCCTTGATTTGCTTGCTAATGTCTTAGCACGGTCTTCTGTCCGTAGAGTGACAGTATTTACTTTTTTTATCATTATTTAAATCTGATTTATTTACAACATTTAATTTCAGTTTGCCTCTTTGTAGCTCAGCAATGAACAAACAAAAAAGTTTACATTTTATAGTAAATGACGATCTCTGTTAAAGGTATTTGTCCAAACCTTCCTTGTCATTCTATTCTAAGTGTTACGATAACCAGCGATCATTCACTGGAGATCGCTGGTTTCCTCTATCATCATTCACTTCACTTCCGCATTCCCCAGGACTACATTTTCATACATGCACTTCTCCCAATCACGCACGCCTGGTCACTCATCTTCCTGATTACATCACCAGCTGAAACCTGTCACAGACTGAGATTACACACAGTATTTAAGCAGCACACACACTCATTCACATTGCCGAGTCTTGTTTACTGTTTAGTGACATTACAACGCGTTATCCTGGTCTTGTTTTCCCGTGTTTTGGTTCTTAGCCCTGTTTATCCTTGTCATCCTGTTTAGCCGCCTGCCTTACGACCTATTGCCTGTTTATTGACTTCGACTCTGGATTTGCCCAAACATACCTGTTCATACCTGTATTGACCACTGCTTGCCTGACTAAAGAATAAACCTGCATATTGGATCCTACCTTCTGTGTTGGTGTCACTCCCCGGCGTTACAGAAGACTCGGCCGCAACATGGATCCAGCGGGTATTGCAATCATGCGTCTGCGTCAGGAAGCACGGTCCATAGAAGAGTATGTGGAGGATTTCATCAATCTGGCACATTTGACAACATTGAGTGAGTTATGTCTCATGATCTTTTTTCATGGAGGACTGTCTGAGCCATTGTACTCGACAATGAGATTGCACGAACCCAATGAGACATTAGAACATTATATTGATTTGGCCTTAAGAATGTCTGGGTCCCCCTTCACTGTAGGAGAGGTGGAGGACACCCCTAAATCTTTTTTGGGGGGGGGCAAAGGACAGCAAGACCCGCCAGCTGCGGGGCTTGCAATCCCCTCTACTGACAATATTATGCTTGCATCTCCAGTACTCCTGTCCCCTGTTCACCTGCCTAGACCTCAGCCAGCTCACAAGATGGCAGTCTCCAGTTCCCCATGTCACAAGATGGCTGCCTCCAGTCTGCCATTTCACAAAATGGCCGCCAACAGTCCAGCTTACAAGATGGCTGCATTCAGTCTTCCAGCTAACAAGATGGCTAACACCAGTTCTCCATGTCACAAAATGGCCGACTCCAGTCCTCCAGCTCACAAGATGGCCGACTCCAGTCCTCCAGCTCACAAGATGGCCGACTCAAGTCCTCCAGCTCACAAGATGGCCGACTCCAGTCTTCCAGCTCACAAGATGGCCGACTCAAGTCCTCCAGCTCACAAGATGGCCGACTCCAGTCCTCCAGCTCACAAGATGGCCGACTCCAGTCCTCCAGCTCTCAAGATGGCCGACTCCAGTCCTCCAGCTCACAATGTGGTCACAACCAGCCCTCCAACTCACAATGTGGTAAACGCCAATCTGCCACCAGCTCACAAGATGGCTTCTTGTTCCGAGTCCGTTCCTGTCCTTGTTCCTGTTCTAGTTCCTGAAATACCATCACCTGAGCCACCAGAATGGCCTCCACCACCTGAGTTACAAGAGCTGATGCCACCACCAGAGCTGTTACTACCAGAGCTGCCACCGCCACCTCCAGAGCTGCCAGACCCGCCAGAGCTGCCAGACCCGCCAGAGCTGCCAGACCCGCCAGAGCTGCCAGACCCGCCAGAGCTGCCAGACCCGCCAGAGCTGCCAGACCCTCCAGAGCTGCCAGACCCTCCAGTGCTGCCAGACCCTCCAGAGCTACCAAAGCTGCCAGATCCTCCAGAACTGCCAGTGCCGCTGCCGCCAGAGCTGCCAGAGCCACCGCCACCTGAACCTCCAGAATGGCCGCCGCCTCCTGAGCTCGCTGAATGGCCGCCGCCTCCTGAGCTCGCTGAATGGCCGCCGCCTCCTGAGCTCGCTGAATGGCCGCCGCCGCCTGAGCTCGCTGAATGGCCGCCGCCGCCTGAGCTCGCTGAATGGCCGCCGCCTGAGCTCGCTGAATGGCCGCCGCCTGAGCTCGCTGAATGGCCGCCGCCTCCTGAGCTTCCTGAACGGCCGCCGCCTCCTGAGCTTCCTGAACGGCCGCCGCCTCCTGAGCTTCCTGAACGGCCGCCGCCTCCTGAGCTTCCTGAACGGCCGCCGCCTCCTGAGCTTCCTGAACGGCCGCCGCCTCCTGAGCTTCCTGAACGGCCGCCGCCTCCTGAGCTTCCTGAACGGCCGCCGCCTCCTGAGCTTCCTGAACGGCCGCCGCCTCCTGAGCTCCCTGAACGGCCGCCGCCTCCTGAGCTCCCTGAACGGCCGCCGCCTCCTGAGCTTCCTGAACGGCCGCCGCCGCCTGAACTCCCTGAACGGCCGCCGCCGCCTGAACTCCCTGAACGGCCGCCGCCGCCTGAACTCCCTGAACGGCCGCCGCCGCCTGAACTCCCTGAACGGCCGCCGCCGCCTGAACTCCCTGAACGGCCGCCGCCTGAACTCCCTGAACGGCCGCCGCCGCCTGAACTCCCTGAACGGCCGCCGCCGCCTGAACTCCCTGAACGGCCGCCGCCGCCTGAACTCCCTGAACGGCCGCCGCCGCCTGAACTCCCTGAACGGCCGCCGCCGCCTGAACTCCCTGAACGGCCACCGCCTCCTAAGCTTCCTCAATGGTCGCAGCCTCACGCTCCAGGCCCTCCGCAGTTCCACGCTCCAGGCCCTCCGCAGCTCCACGCTCCAGGGCCTCCGCAGCTCCACGCTCCGGGTCCTCCGCAGCTCCACGCTCCAGGCCCTCCGCAGCTCCACGCTCCAGGCCCTCCGCAGCTCCACGCTCCAGGCCCTCCGCAGCTCCACGCTCCAGGCCCTCCGCAGCTCCACGCTCCAGGCCCTCCGCAGCTCCACGCTCCAGGCCCTCCGCAGCTCCACGCTCCAGGCCCTCCGCAGCTCCACGCTCCAGGCCCTCCGCAGCTCCACGCTCCAGGCCCTCCGCAGCTCCACGCTCCAGGCCCTCCGCAGCTCCACGCTCCAGGCCCTCCGCAGCTCCATGCTCCAGTCCTGCCCCCGCTGCATGGTCCTGGCCCTCCATCCCTCCCCCTGTTCCGCCTCCGCTCCACCTCCCGCCTGAACTGTATTTGGAGCGTCTGGAAGCCGCTCTTTAGAGGGGGGGCTATGTTACGATAACCAGCGATCATTCACTGGAGATCGCTGGTTTCCTCTATCATCATTCACTTCACTTCCGCATTCCCCAGGACTACATTTTCATACATGCACTTCTCCCAATCACGCACGCCTGGTCACTCATCTTCCTGATTACATCACCAGCTGAAACCTGTCACAGACTGAGATTACACATAGTATTTAAGCAGCACACACACTCATTCACATTGCCGAGTCTTGTTTACTGTTTAGTGACATTACAACGCGTTATCCTGGTCTTGTTTTCCCGTGTTTTGGTTCTTAGCCCTGTTTATCCTTGTCATCCTGTTTAGCCGCCTGCCTTACGACCTAATGCCTGTTTATTGACTTCGACTCTGGATTTGCCCAAACATACCTGTTCATACCTGTATTGACCACTGCTTGCCTGACTAAAGAATAAACCTGCATATTGGATCCTACCTTCTGTGTTGGTGTCACTCCCCGGCGTTACACTAAGATTGGAAGGTGGGCCAAATCAAAAGTCACCATGGACCAATTTTGGCCCACAGGCCCTAGTTTGAGCTTCTCTGGTTTAGATATTGGGTATGAGTAATGATGTAGAATAAGGTCAAGCAGTAAATGCACTGTATATGTACAAATAAAGAGCCAATATATTAATATTAGGCAGATAATAAACATGGCCAAACATAATCTACAGAGTTTTTCTCTTTTTGTAATCATGTTTGTGCTGAATTATTTTGACAGTAGCTGAAAACTTAAGACATAACATAACAAATCCTAACCATAAACAAATACATAACTTTTATTAAAGGTTTAAAATGCAAATCCAATTAGAAACACTTGTTTGGTAAACAAAGCTTCAGCATGACTGTCATATAATACACCCCTTTAACACAAAGGCAACAAACATATAACCTTACAAATTGTTTTGAGCATAAATCACCTAAACATTCACATATTATTTAATAAGCTACTTGTTGATATTTTAAATATGATGATGATAATGGTGATGATTATATTATTATTATTATTACAAATTAATTATTGTGAGATGTGGCTAAATGAAGCATTAATAAAACCCAAAAGTCATGCATGTGTTATTGATTGCCCGTTAAAATGTTAATCAGGCATAAGTGCAAAGTTTAACACTGCACTGTTCTTGATATTGAGTTTGCACAAGCATGGAATCACTTCATGAAGATGCTTTTCAGCGCTAATGAAACACAATGAAGAACAAAGATGCAAATTAAGTGTGTAACTGATGTTTTGTGTGCATTATAATATTCTTATGCTGCAACAGAGGATGGTTGGAAATGTTGTTCAATCACACAAGTATTTATATTCAAAACATTTCAGAATAATCTAGATTTTTCTAGGGTATATTTATACAAAAATATTCATTCATTCATTCATTTGCTTGTCGGATTAGTCCCTTTATTAATCCAGGGTCGCCACAGCGGAATGAACCGCCAACTTATCCAGCAAATTTTTATGCATCGAATGCCCTTCCAGCCGCAACCCATCTCTGGGAAACATCCACACACACAAACACTCATACACTACGAACAATTCAGCCTACCCAATTCACCTGTACCGCATGTCTTTGGACTGTGGGGGAAACCGGAGCACCCATAGGAAACTCAAGCGAGCACAGGTAAAACATGCAAACTCCACACAGAAATGCCAACTCTGCAGAGGCTCGAACCAGCGACCTTCTTGCTGTGAGGCTAACGTGCTACCCACTGTGCCACTGCGTCGCCTTATAAAAAAAATGCATTTTTAAAAGATTGTGTGTAGAAATAACATCAATCTCCTCTCTCAAAGATCCTCAAAATGACTAAACATACTGTGCACATGGCCATTAGATGTCATTTTGTAAAGACAAAATATCTATTTTTTTTTTCTACATGGAGACAGAATTGGCATTGTTTAAAAGAAACCGTGCATGATTATGTTAGCAAAATCTGCATTTTATGCCCCTGAAATAATAAATAAATTACCAAAATGCAGTCTTTCAGTTTTTAGTTAAATGCAGTGTAACAATATGTGGTCAGTTTTGCCTGTCTGTTTAGCAATTATCAACAATGAGATTGCTTGTTTACAGATGACTTATGTGTTTTGTTTTGTTTTTGTCAAACCTCACTGCATAAATTTTTTCTGGTTTGCAGTATTGCTGTACTCACTGTAAATGTCCACCATTTGCATTATTATTTAAAAAAGGTTACTCCTCATAAGTCAAATCAAACCTATGATTTGATTTAGCTTAAGTACTTCAAATAATTATTGTCTACACAGCATTTTCATCTAACAAACAAGAAAAGAAAATATCTAACCAAATGCTGCACATTTCAAATCAAAGTTAAAAAAAATGCTTGCCGACATACTTTCCCGAAACCTGCTTTCATGCTTCATAACATACAATTGCAATGCTGCAGCTGGAATATCCATACGCATTAGACGACAGAACATTATATTCCAGCGTTCTGCATGTTTCATAGATCCAGCAAGCGACTGAAATATGCATAAAATGGATGCACTCGCTCTTGTTGAAAAGTATCTCCTTTTCTCTCCTGTCTGATCTGTGCTGTACTGTGGCAGAGCCTCTTATTTCATTTTGAATAATTTAGCGAGCCGCCTGCTCTTTTCATTTGAAGAAGCTTTGAGGACAGACCCACACACTGTGGCCCACTCGACTGAAATTTTCAGCCACCATATAAATTGAACCCTGTCACCTTTGTAAAAGTTAATGACTTTCTAAGTGGCAAGGATTTACATACTGAACGTCGGCTGACCAACAGCGGGACTTTGATATGTACAGGGGAAGGTGATTGGCAGCAGAACTGATCAGGAAAAAGAGCAACAACGACGAGCAAAATGTCAAGAGGAGACTGGAGATGTGTGTGATGTATTCTTACGCAGTCTGTCTTCTCGCTTTTGATTCAGAGAAAGAATTATTATGCGGATCCTTCTGCTCGGGATGAATGTCTGGAGGCATGCGGACTGAACAAATATGAAAGTGTATAACCTGTTGGCTGAAAACCCATGTGTAATGGCCACTGTGCTGGATTCAATGCATAAAAAAAGCATGGCGATGACAGAAGCATGTCCATCTTCTAGGAAAACACCAAATGGGTTCTTAAAAGGATCAGAGCGGGGCAAAATGGTGGACAAGACATATTGTAGCCATATATTTTGATTTTTAGAGAGGGCTTTGAATATTGCTGTGAACAACAGAGGTTCGATGTATGATCTTACTTTGAAAAAATAAATAAATAAATAAATAAGGTAAATATATATAAATGGGTCAGTAATGGAAAGAGACTTTGAATCGCCAATCAATAAATGTGTAATACAACATTTTAACTTTGAACATATCAATATTTGGTGGAATAACCCTATTTTCAATCACATTTGTTTTACTTTGTTATTCTGATCAAGTGTGATTTTCTAACAGAAAACAACAAGAAAACAAAGATAAGGAAGATTTGTTATCAGATCTAATACTGTATATTAACATTTTATCTTATAATAGAATATATTAATAATATAATGTATTATATTATAGTAGATAAACATTTAATCAAATTTGCCTTTATTGTCATTGTACTAACCAAATGCAATGAAATTAATAACACATCAATCAATCAATCAATCAATCAATCAATCAATCAATCAATCACTCACTCCAAAAGACACCATATGAGCATGTTATTATTATTAACAGCGACATAATCAACCATAAATAGTAACACTTTTTAACAAATAACTGAGGGTCAGAAGCAAAACAACTACAATACAAATTTCATTCAGTGAAACAGAAGTGAATAAAGTAATAACAAATAACGTATACATTCCAAGTTAGCGCAACATTAGCATCCCTAAAACTCAATTCAAATTGGAGTAATGTGGAGAGAAAATTGGAGAGAAAAAATACAACTCAAAAATCAAGTATGTAGACCAGTCAAAACTGAAAGTTCTAAACGTTTCCTTCTCAGCGACTTCAGTTGTAAGCCTATTATGTCTTTGACATTATAAGACAATGACATGAGGCTCATACTGACTACCATGACAGCCCATTCATTCGTCACAGCAGTTATACTATCATTTTTAGTCTGATATAACGCACGACAGTGATACCACCCGTGCTAGCTCAGTTAGCAGTCTAGCCTATTGTACCTCGGGCCCCCGCGGCACAGCTGAAACCTCAGCCTGGGATTTTTCTCTCCGTGATGATGACTGATGAATTCTCAAACACGCTGACGTTGTTAAAGCCAGCTAAGGCCGACACAAACTCACACACACACACACACACACACACACACACACACACACACACACACATATATATATATATATATATATATATATATATATATATATATATATATATATATATATATATATATATATATATATATATATAGTTTACCGGCCACTTTATTAGGTGCACCTGTCCACCAACCCACATTTCTAATCAGCCTATTACAAGCATTGGTCAAGATGATCTGCTGGAGTTCAAACCGCATCAGAATGGGGAAGAAAGGTGATTTAAGTGACTTTGTTTAAACGTGGCATGGTTATTGGTGCTGGTCTGAGTTTTTCAGAAACTGCTGATTCATTCAGTTTCTTTTCGGCTTATTCCCTTTTTTAATCTGGAGTTGCCACAGCGGAATGAACCGCCAACTTATCCAGCATATGTTTTACGCACCGGATGCTCTTCCAGCTGCAACCCATTAGTAGGAAACATCCATACACACTCATTCACACACATACCCTACGGCCAATTTACCGAAATTACCTATACCACTTGTCTTTGGATTTGTGGGGGAAACCGGAGCACCCAGAGGAAATTATAGGCGAGGGAAGAACCAGTGAACTTTTTGCTGAGAGGCCACCGTACTAGCCAGAAAGGCAACAGTAACTCAAATACCACTCGTTACAACCGGGGTATGCAGAAGAGCATCTCTGAATGCACAACACAATGAACCTTGAGGCGGATGGGCTTCAGCAGCAGAAGACCACACCGGGTGTCTCTCCTTTCAGCTAAGAACAGGAAACTAAGGCTACATTGCGCACAGTCTCACCAAAATTAGACAATAGAATATTGGAAAAACGTTGCCTGGTCGGATAAGTCTCGATTTCTGTTGTGACATTTGGATGGTAGGTTCAGAATGTGGCATCAATAACATATAAGCATGGATCTATCCTGCCTTGTGGGAATGGTTCAGACTGGTGGTGGTAGTGTTATGGTGTCTGGGATATTTTCTTGGCACACTTTGGGACCAATAACATCGACTAAGCAATGTGTCAATGCCACAGCTTACCTGAGTATTGTTGCTGACAACGTGTATTCCTTTATGACCACAATGTACCTATCTTCTGATGGCTACTTCCAACAGGATAATGCACTATGTCATAAAGCGTGAATCATCTCAGACTGGTTTCTTGAACAAATGGCCTCAAATGGCCTCCACAGTCACCAAATCTCAATCCAATAAAGCTCCTTTGGGATGTGGTGGAATGGGAGATTCTCATCTCGGATGTGCAGCCACAAATGTGCAGCAACTGCTTGTTGCTATCATGTTTATATCGGTTTTGTATCTTGCCACGAAGGATTAAGGCAGTTCTGAAGGTGTACTAGTAAAGTGTACCTAATAAAGTGGCCGGTGTGTGTGTTTGTGTAATTTTTCAAAAAAATGTGACGTGTTAAATTATTCATTTCTCAAGGATCACAGCGAAGCTCTGAAACACCAATTTAATTGTCATTTCCAATCATTATATATCCATCCACTTTCTTTCAAACCACTGGGTTTAACCCATTTATCAACTTCATCCATCTGACAAATGTTTATAAGTTTAAAGAGCAACACAATTTTAGTGTGATCTTTTTTCTGAATATTGCAGAAAGTTTTAGATGTTTCCATCTCAGCGACTTCAGTTGAGCCTATTTTGTCTTTGACATTATAAAACCATGATGTGAGCCTCATACTGACAGCCTATTTATTCGTCACAGCAGTGATACTATCATTTTCAGCTTGCCATAATGTACGCGAGCACCATCACCCATGCTAGCTCAGTTAGCAGCGCAACACCTTTTGTACCTCAGTTTTTTACAGCACAACTGAAACCTCACCTAGGGATTTTCTTTTCTGTGATGACGAGTCAACATCATAATAAATCTCCAAACAGCAGCACAATGTATGCAGGATGCGAACATTTGAATTCCCAAACATGCTGCCGTCGTCATTAAAAGCAGCTAAAGCCTCTATACCCGCGGCTCTCTAAACTTTCACCTGCTGGGACCTGTCAAAAGCACTTAGACGACTGCGCCGCACACTTCACAGAGCATTATACATGTGCTCGTCCCCACATAATGCGATGGGAACCATGCCAAACTGGAACAAGCTTGTCTAACATTTGTAGACACTAATGCCATGCAGTGTGCTTGCTTTGCCGTTAGCACCTTTCAAGCGCCGCTCAAATTTTTTATTTTTGTCCTGTTTATACTGATAACGGAGCACCATGAAACGCATTTGCTGACCCAGTGGCGATACAAAAAGCCTGCAACATTAGCAGGTGCTGCTGAACATTAAAAGAAATGCAAAGCAGTCAAAAGAGAGATGGAGTCAGCATACAATAGTGCTGAAAACGATATTCAATCTGGCTCGGCTTGCTCAGAATTACGTCCGAAACGAAGGCATCGAAGATGGGAGAATTTATTTTTTTTTTTTGGAGATTGTCCAGCTTTATTCTGGCTTCATGCTGGGTATTGAGGCAATGGCTGCATATACAATGGCTCCTTTTGCTCATTTGTGCATCTCTGATTTTTTCAGATGGAGGGAGAACAGGTTGCTAAGTAACTATTAAAGGGTAAGAACAATTCTTACCTTCAAAAAATAATAATAAATAAATAAATACATGTGTATATATTACAAAAGACTGGCCTCCTCCAAGGTTGCGCTGCATAGTAACTGTGTTAAGCATGGTTAATAGTTTGGCTGGAATGAATCTATTTTATAGTATTGATTGGATTGTTTTGGGGTTAAAAAAAGGTACATGAAAAAAAATGTCTTTTGAATCCAAACTCTAAAATATCAGTTATTTAAATATTTTCCTTACACCTTGGATACTTTGTGATCTTACCTTATTATTATATATTCATTTTAAGTTTAAAAAAAACAAATTAATTTGAGGGTTAAATGTATTTTAATAAAACATCTTGATTTAATAATTCATCGTTATCATTACCCTTCCAGAGGTGTTATTTTTTGTTGAGAGTAATATTTAATTGCTATTTTAAAAAAGTGAAAATTAAATTACATTTTTCAAGGTAATACGTTTTTTTTTTTTTTTTTTTTTTATAAAAAGTAATGAGAAAATCTAGTTTAAAATGTGTCAGGGTCTTATATCAAAACTCTACATTCGCCACGTGGTGTAAAGATCAATTAAGCAGTAATAATATATTTTCCTTACAAGGTGAAGCAATTTTTTTTTTAAATATGGGAGTTAATAATTCATCACTGTAAATCTGTTTGAGTGGCATTATTTAAAAAAATCATTATTTGTCAAGGTAATACTTTTTTTCTAGAGAAATAATGAATTAATTAATATTTTAGAATTATTGCATTTTTGAGCAGTGTGCATTTTTTTACATTCATTCATTCATTCATTTAATTATTCATTCATTCATTTCCTTTTCTGCTTAGTCCCTTTATTAATCTGGGGTTGCCACAGCAGAATGAACTGGCAATTTTTCCAGCATGTTTTTACGCAACTGATGCCCTTCCAGCTGCAGCCTATAACTGGAAATCATCCATACACACAAATTCACTCAATATGGACAATTTAGCTAACCAAATTCCCCTTTACCGCATATCCTTGGACTTGTTGGGAAAACCGGAGCACCCGCAGGAAACCCATGCAAACACAGGGAGAACATACAAACTCCACACAGAAATGCCAACTGATCCAGCCAAGGCTTGAAACAGCGACCTTCTTGCTGTGAGGCGATCGTGCTACCCTCTCCGCCACAGTGTTGCCCATTTTCAATAATATATAAATTATATTTTTCATTACATTTTTATAAAAATTATCCAAAATTATTAATTTCTAAATGTGTTTTTGAAAAGTGTGCATTTGAGGCAGGTATTTTTTTTTTTTTCTAAAGATAAACTATTTGATAAGATATCAAATCATCAAAGAGTAATTGTCACTGCATATTCGGCAACATAGGCTTATTCTGAAAATGTAGCCCTATATACATTTCATATACATATACATTATAGCTGTATTTCATCTTTAAACAGAACAATACAGGGTGGTATGACGTTGTTTCTTTTCTTGCTTACCAGCTGACTGCTTTCCTCTGTATGGACAGTTTTTTTGCTGTTCCCAGCTTCTCTGGTAGCTCGACATGTATGACAGCGGACTTGAGACAGAGTTAAGTTGACCGCGACAACAGAGTTTGAGTCCAGTGAAGAATGGTTCCAGATAGCATGTAAAACAAAACCGAAAACTAAAAGATAATATAAACAAGTAAATAACAGGGTGAGAATGTGATAAAATCTGAAAAAGTGGTAAAAATCAGGGGGCTTTTCTTTTTCGGGAGCGTTTTTGAAAACAACTGTCTATTGGGTTTAAGGAAGTGGATTGGCACTGGTCAATCTGTGCTTTTTAAAACACTATCAGATGGGTTTAGGAAAGGAGGAGGGAAGAGGGATTGGTCGGTTAGTCAGTCAGTAAGTCAGTCAGTCAACAGTGGCCTCTGGTGGATTTACGTGAGAACAGCAGGCGTTAATGACACTCGCAAGAGAAATTTGAGATCTGAAAAATCATACACAGCGGCCTCTGGTGGATTCGCGAAAACAAAAGCTGCAAAAACATTGTTCCTGGGACGTATTTTGCTCTCTCCAGAAATGTAGAGGGGTACATAATCAGAATGAGCCTGGATTCAAGACAAAAGTCTTGAAGTCAATCCCAGTTGTAAGAGCAACAAATAATAACTTGACTTTTAGTTGATTATTTGCAAAAGTGCATCCCTTATTCTGTTGAATTGCATCCCAATCATTACAAATACAGCATAAGACCTATTGGAGCCTGCATAGACCCAAATTTCTCACAGAAATTAGTCAAGTGTGGTAAAGAAAAAATCATGGTTTGGGGTTACATTCAGTATGGGGGCGTGAGAGAGATCTGCAGAGTGGATGGCAGCATCAACATCCATGAGATATCACGACATTTGTGCTGATCATTACATTACAAACCACAGGAAAGCACTCACCATACTTCAGCCTCCACCTCAAAGTTCATGATAGCAAAGAAGGTCAAAGTGCTCCAGGATTGGCCAGCCCAGTCACCAGACATGAACATTATTATGCATATCTGGGGTAAGATGCAGAAGGCATTGAAAATGAATCAAAAGAATCTTGATAAACTCTGGGAGTCCTGCAAGAACACTTTCTTTGTCAATCCAGATGACATTATTAATAAGTATTTTGAGTCATTGCAGAGATGTATGGATGCAGTCTCCCAAGCTCATGAGAGTCTTACACAATATTAATTATTTTTCCACTGCACCAGGACTGTATATTCTAAACTGTACATCATTTCTGTCAAGTGTTAAGACTTTGTCTAAGCAAAGTGAGATCTTATTGTCCTAATTAAATAATTAAATCAAGGCATGATCATATTTTATTTTGGTAAAATAAGCATAATCTAGAAGACTTTGCCTTTCATGTAAGCCACTTCTGATACCAAATGATCAACTAGAAGTCAGGTTATTATATGGTGTTCCTAACACTTGTATAGGCTACAACACTTGTCGATGTATGTTTAAGAAGAAGAAGAAGTGTGTGTATATGTTAAATTATTTTTTATATTCATAATTAACTTTATATTTAAAGAACTCAATTGCTATAATAATAATAATAATAATAATAATAATAATAATAATAATAATAATAATAATAATAATTATTATTATTATTATTATTATTATTATTATTAGTAGTAGTAGTAGTAGTAGTAGTAGTAGTAATAGTAGTAGTAGTAGCAGTAGGAGTAGTAGTATAGTAGTAGTGGCATATTAATTTAATATTAATAAAACCATCTAAAATTATATATTACCACATTCATGGTTATTTTAATGCAGTAACAAATAATTATTATTAGATATAATTTTTAATTAGATACAGTTGTACAAAATCCTTTCTCATTATCTTCTTTTTTAGTACAATATTAAAATAGCTGAACATAATTGGCCGCCACCAAACATTTCACATTTTCATATGGTATGCCAGCAGTGTTATTTAAACCTCCTCACACCTCGCCTATATCAAGCCAGAGTTAATTGTTGCTAAAGCAGCCATTTTGTTACTTACTTACAAAACAGTATTTTCAATTACAAAGTGTTTGATTTATTCCTCAGCCGGCCCGGTGGGGTGTTAATCAAAAACGGGGTCTTCTCAACAGCAGCGCCGGCACACGTATTACCATCAATTAGGCCGCTTCAAGATACAACCCTGAATGTCTTCATAGATAAGAGCCCATTTACTGCACACTTCATTCATAATGTTGTAAGGGCCACATCTGTTCTGTTATAGAGCAGCGAGCCCATTTTTCTCTGTCCTGAAAATTTCAGAGGCCATTAGTCCTGCGGCTGTCTTTACTTATAAATGTCACTCATAAGGCCACCGCTTCTGTCATTTCTCCATTAAAACTCAATTTTTGCACTTCTTCGTCTTGATAGACTGCCCTCCACAACAGTACTTTATTAAGAGCTGATTGTATAACACTTTGAAAAGGAGCGAAAATGATATGGAAGGGGGAAGAAAAAAAGAATCACATTTGGTTCTCCATCAGAATAAAGTCGGAGCTCTCTCCTGCTTTAAGTCAATTTTTCATTATGCTCAGCTATTGACCTTTCCTCCAACAGGAAGTGCAGCGACTATCTTTGTGAGGATTGTAATTGACAAGATGTCTCTTCTAATAGAAAAATGACCACATTTTCGCACAAGTTAATTATAAATTCAGCGGTTGCCTCTGTGCTGGCAGATGAGACAAGAACTCGGTAAACCTTGGCCCATGTCAGGCAAACAATCATATTATCCATTAAATCCCTGCCACACACATGCTGATTTTAGAGTTTTTCTCAAGGGTTGAAAGTCCCTAAGCTTATAAATAGATTTTAGCTTTAAGTGTAATTACTATTATTTTAGTTGTATTTTTTTTGTTTTATTTTTTTATTCATTAATCATACCCATACTTTTTTATATTGTGCTACACTATAATAGCTCAGCTGAAATTACATTTTATTTATTTCTTTTTAATATGGATCTAAAAACTACTGTATTAACAATGAATTGGGGGAAAACAAACAAACATACACACGCACAAAAAATATATATATAGTACACTCAAACAGGGTTTCTGCAAGTTAAAAAAAGCAAAATTTAAGACAAGACCATCATCAATGAAAAGTATAACTTATACAGGGATAAACTCTATAAGGAATTTTTTTTTTTTTAATGGAAAAGGAAACGATTTTTGTTATCCTCATCAAAGCAATTCTATTTTACTTATTTATTAGCCAAATATTCAAAATATGTGTATGTAACAAAACTCATAGATGCACATTGTTAACATAACATTTAATTTTTTTTAAAAGCAAAGTCTCTCCAGGTCAGTGTCATCACCATAAATAAATTACTTTTAAACAAATGTTATTGTAAGGAAAATAATTAAACTATATTGATAAATAGAGTTAAAACCGATTTGTTAAATGTTCTACTGAGATGGATTGTTGGTGATTGGATGATTTCAGCCTGAATGAGTAGCTTTTCATGGACATAGGAACATAAAGACCGGTTTAAACTGTTTTAAGACACAACACAATAACTAGGGCTGTGCAATTAATCAAAAGTCCGATTTCGATTTCGATTACGGCTTCTAACGATTATGAAAACCATTAATCGAGATAAACGATTATTCCATCATATACGCCTCCGTTCCAATTCCATGTGAAAGTGACTGAAAGATGTGCTGTAATGTAACTTTTGCAGCATGGGATATGCATCATTCCAACACAATCTCATGACAATTTGTAACTTTTTGATTTAGTGGCTAATTCGTATGAATTTGTACGATCTAATTTGTACATTTTAATACGATTTGCTCATATCCAATGACGGTTGGGTTTAGGGGTGGGGTTGGATGCCACGCCTCCTTTTTAAAATTGTACAATTTCGTACGTCTGAACTCGTACGAATTCGTATGAATTAGCCTCTAAACTGGCAAAACGTAAAATATTTGCGTTTTCTGGTGAGATCAGGCTGCATCATTCATATTTTTAAAAGCGCGAAAGAGCATGTGCTGTTGTGTGTGTGCACGCTGCGCTTAGCCTTTTGTGTTTGTGTCTGTGTGCGCGTGGTTCGCGCTCAGCCTCGGAAAGCACAGCACACGCACATCTAACGCAATCTTAATCCAAGCGCTTTAATGGTCAAATACATGCACGGGGTTTAGTGATTATTCATATTAATCCTCATTTGTGTAATAAACAAGTTGAGAATCAAAAGATACGTGAAAGAGAAACCATATCGGAGCCGCACTATTCTTAAAGTGACAGCATGCGATATTCCTGCTGCTATTTATATTATTAATCAAACAAAAAAAAGGCAAAATCCACTCACTGCTCTTGACTGAAGGACTTTTGTTAAAGTTTTTTTCTTACAGTGAAGATGCTTAAACACAATTTTAACATAACAGATTTAACATCTCATTACTAAACTGATTTCTTTTATCTTTGCTATGATGACAGCACAAAATATTTTACTATAGATATTTTTCAAGATACTAGTATTCAGCCCAAAGTGACATTTAAAAGCTTAACTAAAGTAAATAGGCAAGTCATTATGTAACAGTAGTTTCTTCTGCAGACAATCAAAAATATATTGCCTAAGGCGGCTAATAATATTGAGCTATTAATATAGATTTCAAAATATTTAAACCTGATTTTTTCTAGCTAAAATGAAACAAATAAGCCTTTCTCCAGAAGAAAAAAATATTATAGGAAATACTGTAAAAAAAAATTGCTCTGTTAAACATAATTTGGGAAATATTTGTATATAAAAATAAATTAACAGAAGGGCGAATAATTTTGACTTTAACTGATAATCGTTTTGAATTATCGTGATTACAATTATGACCAAAATAATCATGATTATGATTTTTCCCATAATCGAGCAGCCCTAACAATAACTCAGTAAATCTAAGACTTTCTAAGGCCTTACATTTTGTTTTAGGAATTTAAGACATTTTAAGAGCCCAAACTGCGCACAGACAAATAAATGTGTCTAACTGAGTTTTACATGTTCTCATGCCAGTTTCTTTGAGCATTAGATAATAATCACATTAATAATAATAATAGTTTGATAATAATAAACAAAAGATAATAATAGATTGCATTAAATACAAGATTATGTCAAGACATCTTTGCATTTGTGTGCTAATATTTATGTATGCTAATATTTATAATATATAAGTAAAAACTGGATTTAAGGTGTTAAGCTCCTAAAAGAACAAAATTTGTAATAAACATTGTAAAAGTTATCATGACCTATTAGATATGTCCATGCCATAGGCACACATAATGGCACACACACATTCATTTATAAAGGAGCATTACAATCCTAAGCTTGGAGTGATTTTGAAGTGAAACTCTAGTATGTAAACGATGACACCATCTTTTTGTTCTTGTTTTGTAAAGTGTCCCTTTAAATCCAAACCAGAAGGGAATCACATGTGCCTCTCTATGACACAGATGTTTTATACAACTTCAATATCTGAAAGAGAATGTGTCCGGTAATCTAATAATACAGGTGATTTGCTTTGTATTACCAAACAATTCAGCAGACAACGGATCATCTGTCAAGGTAATGAAAACATGACAAGTCTCCACCGCATACATGCTCATCTGCCCTTCATTTGCCCTCGGTACCTCTCCCTGAACCCTGCAAGCGATAAGAATGACAAACACTCTGCAAACTGTGTCTGTGAGAGCCACTCATTCATTTCTGTCCATAACAAAGCCCATCTGCATTAAAGGTGCCCTGAAGTGCTTTGAAATGAACAGCACTGTTCAGTGTGTGTGACGTAGTTTCAACCAAAACAGGAAGACAGGGCATGACATTTCAAGTAGCCTCTCCCACCTTTAAAAATAGCCAATAGTGTTTCATTTATATCACAGATCTGTCAAACAAAGTCATATAGACAGTGACTTCAGACAACTACAGACATAATTAGTAATAATAGAGAGTGTCCTACTATTTCTCTGCTTTAAAATGCAAAATTTACTATTTAACCCTTTGTCTGTGCTGTATAAGCACACCAGTTTGATTGGTCTAGGCTGTTCACTACAAGTATATCAAAATAATAGATAAAGCACATACATTGTACAACACTGTTGGAGCAGCAGTTTGCCACATGAAAGCAAATGTGTTATTAAAATATAAATGTGGTATAATTGTAATATACAGTTGAAGTCAGAATTATTAGCCTCCGTGAATTATTAACCCCTTGTTTATTTTTCCCTAATTTCTGTTTAACAGGGTGATTTTTTTTTAACAAAATTCTAAACATAATAGTTTTAATAACACATTTCTAATAACTGGTTTGTTTTATATTTGCCATGATGACAGTAAATACAATTTTGCTGGATATTTTTCAAGACACTTCTATTCAGCTTATAGTGACATTTAAAGACTTAATTAGGTTAATTAGGTTAACTATGCAAGTTAGTGTAATTAGGCAAGTTATTGTATAACAATAGTTTGTTATGAATGCAAAAAAATAATAATAATAGCTTAAAAGGGCTGATAATTTTTACCTTAAAATGTTTTTTTTTTTTATTATTTAAATTATTTTATTCTAGCCAAAATAAAACAAATAAGACTTTCTTTGGAAGAAAAAAAAAACATTGTAAGACATACTGTGAAAATTTCCTTGCTCTGTTAAACATCATTTGGGAAATATTTAAAAAAGAAAAAAAATTCAAAGGGGGGCTAATAATTCTGACTTCAATTATATATTAGGTGCATTGTAAAAACTAAAGTTCTTCTGTGACCACTTTCAAAAAAAAAAAAAAAAACTTTGATGAGGGAGGACCTGTGAGCAGGTATTGACTTTCTCTGATCTTTCAATTTAATATTGCAAAAACTCAAGCTATGTTCATACTGTAGCATAGAAATAAAGAGCAAAAGCAATAGTGCGGGCAGCTAGCTCTCTGCAACTCTCTCATGGTCTCCCACTGAAGCTAAACAGGGCTTTGACCAGTCAGTACCTTGATGGGAGACCACATGGGAAAGCTAGGCTGCTGCATGGATGTGGTGTTAGTGAGACCAGCAGGGGGCGCTCAACCTGTGGTCTGTGTGGGTCCTTATGCCCAAATATAGTGATGGGGACTCTATACTGCTCAGTGTGCGCCGTCTTTCAGATGAGATGTTTAACTGAGGTCCTGACTCTCTGTGGTCTCATTAAAATCCCAGGATGTTCTTCAAAAAAGTGTAGGGGGTTAACCCCGGCATCCTGGCCTAATCTGCCCACTGGCCTCTGTCCATCATGGCTGCTCATCATCAAACACATCATCAGCTGGTGTGTGGACTGCCGCCGCATCATCCAGGTGAATGCTGTACACTGGTGGTGGATGAAGAGATTCTCCTCAATGTGTAAAAGCGCTTAGAAAAGCTCTATAAAAATGTAAGGAATTATTATTATTAATTATTAATTTAATGTACACTGTACAAATACACAAATCGTCAACTAAGAATTGTAAGGTTCTATCTGACATATTTGTCAAAATTGATTTATTAAAATATTCTTATTAAAAGACAACTTATTTAAATTATGTGATGTTTTTTTTTTATTTGTTGTTTACGTTTTTAAGACTTTTCATTTACAAAGCAAAACAAGTATTTATCTACAAAGTCGAAATCTAGCTTAACTCTATAAGATTCTTTCTGTAAGCCAATCAGCATTTTGAATGCATGCACGAGGACCAATCATCTTTCTTTCTTTGTCATTTCACCACATTGCTTAGTTAACAGCAGGAAAGACCAGAAAGAAACACAAAATCTGAGTCGACTAAAAAATGCTGCACCAAGAAAAATTGAGAAGAAACCTGATACTAAAAAGATGCGTGAAAATGTTATATATATATTTTTTAATTTGTGTGTGTATGTATATATATATATATATATATATATATATATATATATATATATATACATACATACATACATACATACATACATATACATATATCAACTATATATATATAGTCAGTGAAACATTTTTCAATGTTTATTAAACTCATTTGCTCATTGTCTGTTTTTGTCACCGACTCGGTCCCAGTCATTCCCCTCGCTGGCCAGCAGAGACCACCATCTCCGGACTTCTAGCATTACATCATCCATTTACACTGATCGTGCACACCTGAATCACATTCCAGTTAACGACCCACGTACCCTTTAAAAGCCGCACTCAAACACTCAGTCAGTGCGAAGTCTTGTTTAGCCCCGGCCAGCATTACTGAGCGTTCTATCCTGCCTGATCTCCTGTGCATTACTCCAGCCCGTCTCTGACTCTGCTTTGCCTTCCACCTGCCCACGACCCAAGCCTGATATACGGACTCTGATACTCGCTGCCTGCCCTCGACCCAAGCCTGATACACGGACTCTAAATCACGCCGCCTGCCTTTGACTCATGCCTGGTAAATCACTCTGTGTCTGTCTACCGCCAGCCTTAAAACCATTACTACTACTGTTGATGTGTGTTTGCAACTTTGTGCATGTTGAGTGTTTGAGTAAGAGTGTGATTAATAAATACTGCATAATGGATCCCTCCGTGTAAGTCTCCTCGTTACAGTTTTCTTTTGAAGTCTTTAAATTTGATATTACACTTTGAGGGGCAAATGCTCAATTTAATTCATGGGACATAGTTCAATAAATATAATTCATTTAAAGCATAAAATTCAATAAATATTATCATATTATTCACATAAAATTTACATCTGCACTGGACAAAATATATAGCACAGCCTTGTATGCTTAATTTGAACAAGAAAAGATCTAAAAAGTAACTCAAGAGGTCTGTTACCACTACATAGTTTATTACATTGTTGTAACTTAATTTTTTTAAATTGCTGATTAGATTTAAAACATTTAGGTTTTCACGATAGGAAAATATTGATAATTACATCAACTAAAGAAATGTGGCTAATAAAGGTATTTATTAACGAATTTATTAAAGGTAAATATATCTCTGTCCGTTAGTTTGAAACAACATTTAGCTTGTAGCAGCCTGAAGAAATTTGGTTGATTACTCAATTTTTCCACACAAATAGAGTTCTGAATTACAAAGCTCCTCCCCTGAACAAGCAAGAAGCAAGTCTGGACAAGTTTTAGGCAATATCTAAATTTTTTTTTTTTAAATTTCAAAATCAAATTTCTCCATTCCACTAGAGTGTTGGCTACTCCTGGGAAATATAGTTGATGTTAGCAGTGTTTTTTCCGGTTGCTTTATAGGAATACACAAGAATTTGAGAGGACCTTGAAAGGCAAGTGATGACAATTTCCATCATTGGTGATCAGTCTACTTTGGAATTGAACCACAAGACGGAAACCATCATGGTTGAGGGACTGATAATCCTAAATAGAATGGATATCTCAAGGTGCTGTGCTCTGCTGATGGGCATAAAATATGCTCTAAATCGAAGCTACCTCAAGGAAGTTAAATTTACTTGAATTTGATGGACTGAAGCCCAGTGCAAATGTAATGCGTCTCAAAAACATTATTTTCTGGAGTCTCTACTTATTTCAGAGTAGATTTTGCTCTTTATGTTGCACCTTATGTTCTTTTGTATCTTTAAGTCCACACACTAATGTTTTTTTTTGTTATTTTTCATTCTGTTTATATGGGACAGTACACATTTTTGTTTTGTAAAATACCGAAAAACAGTGGTTTAAAATAAATAAAAATAACTGGAAAACAGAAATGTTATTGTTAAATGTATTTCTTACAAGCAACTAAATGATCAGTAAATTTGAAAACACACAAAAGTAACAATTTTAGCAACTTAATTTATTAGAGGTTCTAAACTTAAAAACTTGCATGTATAATTATGGTAATTAAGTACATAACACTGAATTTATTTAAAATTTTATTTTAAAAAATGTCAAAACAACTTATTTGTTTTGAGTACTCATCTTAAAATGAAATGAAGTTTATGCTATGTAAAAGTGCTGCTGATTGAAGATGATAAAGTCATTTGGCTAACTTGTTTGTTACATGTTGTTGGAACTTGAATATTTGATGCAAACTGTTGCGAGTTTTTTGTCTAAACAATATTTTTAGAGTTCATCCTAAAATATTAAATAAATGATATAGAAAGCAAAGATTTTACTTTCTTATGCATCAACATGTTGTTACAACATTTTTTAAATTGTAATTCATAAGTAATGCTTCAATTAATGATCTGCCAGATAGAACCTTATAATTCCAAGTGGAAAATGACTTTTAGGGTACATTTAGGGTCTTTGGCATGTTGATGTACAGTATGAAAGAAAACTGTTACACACATATTGTTTGCTATATGCACTGTTAGACATTTCAAAGGGTTTTTACAGTAACTTACTGGCAACACTGTTGCCAGTAAGTTACTGTATTTTAAATTTACAGTATACAACTGTAAATCCGTTTACAGCATGTTACCGTAGTGTCTGAAAATGGTTAACTACTGTAAAAACCTAAGTTAACAGTTAGCTACTGTAAACCTTTTAATTTTGTCCTAAATATTTTATAATATAATTTTATTAATATTATTTTAATACTATAGACCTAAAAAAGACACAATTAAAAAATATTAACAAAATAAACACTCTTTATTTAAAACATTGGAGATGCTTAAAACAAGCTTAAAAATGTGTAAAAACATTACATTTCAATCATTCAAAATATTTTATTTTAAGAAAAAAAAAACATTGAAAATGACAAAGCACATTAACATACATGTACAAAACTAATTTAAGTGTCTGACCTGCATATTGTTGAGAAAAAAAAAACAATTGTACTAAGTACTACTGACATTAAACCAGACACAATTACAAAATATTCCATTCTTTAAAACATTAATAATGCTTAAAGCATTTAAGGAAAATGTGTGAAAATTACATTAAGCAATAAAATCAACACATTAAAAATAAATAAATCACACAAAGCACTAGAACATACATGTACAATAAAAATTTAAACTTCTGAATTGCATATTGTTGGAAAAATAAATATTTGTAACTATTAGCCGACTCAGAAACAACCCAACTTTAAAATATTACTAGTTCTGGTGTCAAATGCTCAACAAGGTCTGAATTCACATGTTCAAATGCAATTCATCTTTATTTCTATTGCACTTTTACAATGTACATCAATGATGTCAAAGCAGCTTAACATAGAAGTTCTTGTAAATTGAAGCTGCTTCAGTCCAGTTTTCAGAATTGAAGCAGTAAATGTCACTGCTGAAAGTCCAAACACTGAAGAGCAAATCCACCGATCCACCAATCGTAGCCAAGCGATCCAGTGGCGACAGTGGCATGGAAGAAACTTCCCTTGAGTGAAACCAGGCTCAGTTGGGCACGACCAGTTCTCCTCTAGCCAAACTTGTGCAAGGCCGCAGTCTAGGCACCAGAGGCTTGAAAGTTCACCAGCGGGTGGTCAGGCTGGCCCATTGGATCAATGCGGAAACTCATTGATCACGTGTGTCTTTTAGGATTCACTCCTCCATGACCACCACAGCATCTGGTCAGGATTTGGCCCAGTCCAGGATTATGAAGAACTCTGGATAAGGAGAAACAGACTAACATAAGCATAGAAGAAGCTTGTTTAAAAAAAATAAATCATATACTGGTTA
Source organism: Danio rerio (assembly GCF_052040795.2). NCBI lineage: Eukaryota > Metazoa > Chordata > Actinopteri > Cypriniformes > Danionidae > Danio > Danio rerio. The sequence continues at coordinate 31,570,705 of NC_141034.1, read as the reverse complement.
ATTATTTTGAAGCATGGCAGCTGGGTTGGGCTAGTTTTCAGCTGGTACTGAGCAACTGGCTCCTGCTCATAACCTGCTCACTACCGTGTTTAAAAGATAACTAACCAGAATGTCCTGTTTATTTTTTTCCCTAACAAGGTTTTACAAAAACATTGTAGCATTTGTGATGGGTTGATTCACTGCAGGACAGATTAGACTATTTGTTTTATGTATTCCTAATAAACTAAAACTGACTGAATACTGATAAAACTATTGAGAGTGTCTCACCTAATCCAAGTTCTCAGTTAGCTGGTGATAGAAGGATAACTCACTGTTGTTCATGGTTGTCATTCTCTTCACTACTTCTCCTGCTATCTTCTGGCTCACTCTGGTTGTTGCTGTGCATTTTGTTTCATCCTCTGGAATTATTTATACAAAAAATTGTATTATTTTATTTATTACAAAATATTTAGGCAACATGAAATGGGGAAAAAGACATTTAATACATAGACAAATGCATGTATCCCAATACTAATTATTGTATTTTGAAATGTCTGACCCATGACAGACCTCAATCTGCTCAAAAATATTATAAACAAAGATGAAAAAAAAACCTACTAAATGGTTTAATAAAAAAGGGAAAACGATTTTTTTATTTAGCTAGCAACTAAACATGTGACACATTTTGTATTAAAAGTAACGTTAATATATTGAGAAACAAATAGATGTACAGTACTTACTGTTGTATGAGGTCCAGTTTGCACAGGCAGGCTCCCAGTATTCTATATTGAGACCATAAAAAAGCCAAAAATACAGATAAGAATACCATGCTACAATCCACAACCTCCACACAACTTTTTTTTATTAGTTTACCTTGGTTGCTTACTGGTCTTGCTTATTTTTAAGCATAAGGCTGTGCTGATCAAGATGTTCCTCTGAAATGCTGTTTGTTTCTTCAGACAAAACCTGCTGCTGTGCCAGTGCCATATCTAAACAGAAAAAAATATAATGGTAACAATTATGTTAAACCAAATGTCAAGAGTTGTGATAAAAAAATAATTAGCAAACAATAAATAGCAAAAAGGTGGTTATTAGCATAATGCATAGAGGTAAAATTGGTTTTATATTAGCAGATTCAGATTCCCCCTTAATAATTTAATTTCATAAAAGTATTATTTGCAAACTCTAAATAGGGAAATCATTTTAGCAGCTAATGACTATCAAAGTACAACATGCTCACGGTCAAATAAACAGTGTTAATGTTGATTTCAAGTCATACTGGCATGCTAATTCTGATCGAATATTCAAAGTAACATGGTAAACAGTATAGAGTCTTCTAAATGAACGAATGTGCGAATATAAAACGAACTTTACCTCTATGCATATTGTAACGTTATAGATTTACGTTATTGTTCTTATAGGTTACGTCGCGATGTTATTTTCTCAAGCTAACGTTATAAGTTACTCTAAACCAGAGAAAAATAAGTTCACAACATCTAATATATATAGTATAAATCAATATAAGTTAAACGTTGCACGTTAAAATGAGTTTGAGTCCAATTCAGTATAAACTTAGCTCAGTTTAGCTAACAGTTAACATTACCATTTTAAGATCGCTTCAGCCAATGTTGCCGAGCAAACAAATGGTAATAGAGGTGCTCAAATCAATGTCGAGTGTTGTCAGCACAGACAGACGCGCTTTTACCTGGATTATTTGTTGGTCTTTCATTCATATTCTTCTGGGGGAAAACACTCTCTGCCGGACCGTTGTCTCGTGCTAAGTGTCCTCCAAAACTGTCTGCATACCTCTGGTTCCCTCCTAAACCAAAACCCGCTGCAACACCGGTTCCTATGTAAATAAATAAAAAGATATGACGAGAAGAATGGCTAATAGTCATAAACAGTCTTATTTAAAGTAATAGTAGTGTTAATGTAATAAATTAAATAAAGGTAACATCTTAATAGATGATATATTTCTCAAATGGGCGAAATAACGCCAAGCCAGAGAAAATAATAATAGCCAACTTTATACTTTACTTTGTTCTATTCTCGTCCACAAAACATTCTGTAAAATGAAACACTGCCTCAGCTTACCAGAGTAAAGTTTGTTAAATCCAGTATGTTCTTCAGGCACACTAATAAATTGTCCTCCAGAATTGCTCCAGGGTCCTCAGGCAAAATGTGGTGCAGAGTAGTCGAATCGCCGCAAGGTGGCGTCGAAGCAGTTGTGGAAAATACAGTATAATACACGAATTTTTACAAATACAGTACATCGCTGTATATGTTGTTCGACGTCACACTAAATTCCCATAATGCAACGGTAAATACAGTTATTTACCGTAAAAGGAATTGCAGTATTACACTGGGTGAAATACAGTAAATAACTGTGTAATTTACAGAAATGTCTAACAGTGTGGAATGCAAAACTTTCAAGCTCTATATATCAAAATCATTTAGAACGGAGATAGAACCTTATAATTCCAAGGTGACGAAATGTAGAAATACAAGTCTATTTCACCAAATAAATATATTATGCAAAGGATCAGGAATTGATCATGTGAAAAGAATGAGTATCCAACAAATTAATCTTCATCTAATATGTTCAAGGCTTACATAGTGTTTCTGAATGTTGCTTTTTTAATAAAATAAGATTATTAAAAGCGCATTTAAGATTTTAACCCAGGAAATAAAACACAGAGCTGTATCTTATGAAAAACTGCTGTTTGAAGAGAATAAAGCATCCATAGCTTATTTCAAAAATGGAATTTGTAGTTAGATACAACGAAATTATTAAATATTAAATATAATAAAACCTAAAATTTTCATCAAAAAAGTTTAAATTAGTTTCTCCAGCACTCATTAAGGAATGAGCTCAGCAGGTGGAGTGAAGGGCGGTGTTTAGCAGCTGTGTAAAAACATTCAACCACATATGCGTTCACTCAATAAGAGCGCTCCAGTTAAATGTGTTTTCAACCATTTTTTGATGTGGTCAAAAGTGGACCTGCTTATAACAGTTCTTACTGCATTCACACATGTACATAGCGTTGTCCAGCTGTGATCACAATGACCAAAACACACATAGCACAAATAACAGGGTCTGTGTGTTGCTGCACCAGTTTATGTAACATTAAAGGAGATTTATTATGCCCCTTTTTATAAGATGTAAACTAAGTCTCTGATGTCCCTAGGGGGTGTATGTGAAGTTTCATCTTAAAATACCACACAATTTTTTTTCTAAACTCTTTGAAACTGCCTCTTTGAGGCTTTGATCCAAATTATGCCATTTTGGTGACTGTCACTGTAAATTCACATTGTGTTTTTTTTTTTTACAAAAGAGGGTGGAGCTACAAATGGTTATGTGCCACCATAATGGCAGATTCACTACAGGACTAATGTTATCTCAGTGAAAAACTGACTGTCAAAAGACGTAGCTCAGAAGAGAGAGGTCTTTGGAGACTCCAGTCTTCAATTATGCATCCTAAAACTCCACATTTAGCATAGACTCCACTCTCTATGCTAATAAGGGAGAGATTGTCACTAATGGGTTGGACTCTCCTCTCTGATGACATGTACAAACATTTGATTGGTCAAAAAGATATGATGAGAAGTTGATATGTTCACTGAAGCCAGTTTATAATCAGTTAAAAGTTTAATCCATTAAAAATATGAATATATCTAGCTGTAGAAAAAGGTTTATTCAGTAAGTTAAATTCAAGGAGAGTGGTTTACTTAATATTCACATGCAAAATTAATGCAACTCCGTTCTCCACAAAATAAATTAAATCCGAAGTGTTTTAATTTATTAAGAAGAATTTAAAATACATTGTATGTATCTGAATTAGAATTGTGTTTAATTGAATTATCGACAATTGTAATTTAAGAAATCTGAAATTTTATATGTCGTTAAAAATTGTTTTGAATTTCTTTATTTGAGTTTGAATTTCTTAACTTGAATATTAAACATCAACAGGTGTAAGAGCCATGTGATCGGCCAATATGCTTAGTTTGACTTTTTGGTGATTGTTTACTATTCCCTGTTGATGACCCCTGACCTACTTTTTGCTGAATCTGAATTTCATGATCTAAATTTCTGGTGTTGAATTTTAGAATATTGAATTAGATTTTCTGAATTTCTTCATCTTGAAAACTTGAAACTCTATTTTTTGCTTGTACAAACCCAATATCTGCAGTCTGTGAATTCAGAACACAAAAAAATCAGAAGTTTAAAAAGCCCATCTATGAATAAATCAGTCTTGAAAAATTAAGTTGTCTTAAATTTCAGATGTTCAATATTCAAGTTATGAAATTCAAATTGAAATTAAGAAATTCAAACTCAAAACAAAATTTACTGGCATATAAAAACTCAGATCTATTAAATTACAATTGTCAATAATTTAAATTAAAACAATTCAAATTGTTTTGGCATATTATAAGCTCCATAGCATGGTGGCTCAGTGGTTAGGATTGTCGCCTTACATTAAGAAGGTTGCTGGTTGGATTCCCAGCTTGGCCAGTTGGCTTTTCTGTGTGGAGTTTGCATTTTCTCCCCGTATTCACGTGGGTTTCCTCTGGGTGCTCCGGTTTTCCCCACATTTCAAAGACATGCGCTATAGGTGAACTGAATAAACTATTTTGGCCGAAGTGTATGTGTTAATGCAAGAATGTATGGGTGTTTCCCAGTACTGGGTTGCAGGTAGTAGGGCATCCACTGTGTAAAGCATACGCTAGGATAGTTGACGGTTCATTCCACTATGGTGACCCCTGATAAGTAAGTGACTAAGTCGAAAGAAAACGAATAAATAAATGTTGCAAACTAACAAATGTAAAATGATGTCAAAGGTGTGCAATCTAAATGGATGGTAATTTTATATGCAATCAGAATACATACTACTGTACATATATTTATATTGAGTTTAATAATGGTTGATTCTCATTAGCATCTTTGAAAAAATTACATTTGGAATTCTTCTAAATATATATCTTGTCTATGTTTTGGAGCACTCTTCAGGGGCATTTCACTGGGACTTTATTGCTGACTGCAGTGCCATCATAGACACTAGATCCAGGCCATCAGCCATTCCATCAGCAAAATGTAGATGAAATGATAATGTGCAACTGTTTTTTGTGTTTGTTAGGGCAGGGTGGCTCCTCAATTTTTCTGACCTTTTCCCAGGTGAGATCGAAGCTTTAGCTGAGCGTTCGAGCTGTTCCTGCAAACCCACTTCACTGGTGCCCACTGAAGCAGGGCAGAGCGGTTTAGAGTCGAGCACGGGTCACGCCTGGCTAAAACGGGAAGCACTTGGACACTGACAGTGCACGGTTTTAAAAGACCTGTGCTTTGTGCGGCTTTAAAGCATGTTAAACTAAACAACACTAGTCTAGTGGGACTGAATTGGATGTTAGTTTGACTTTGCTGTGGTACAAAAGTACCATCTTTGTGTCTCCTAACAGTGTTGTGTCATGCCATGTCAGTCAGTCCATGTTTTAGAGCATGTTCTTTCAGTCAAGTGATGTATTTGATCCAGTCTTCCAACTAAAACTATCAGCTGAAAGTATCAAAAGGAGTTGGCTGTCAAATTAAGGCACCAAATGTGCAGTGCTGTTCATTTTGGATTTTGTGGAAGACTACCCAAAATTTTCCTCATCTGAGTGGCAAGCAACTATACCACAAAACTCATTCAGCTGTGACTTGATGGACATCCAAGTTTTAGAAGCAGACTTTTACACATTCTGCTGAATCAATTTATAGTAACGCTAGGTTAAAGCTCAGTAGCGAATGGGAACATTGCAATTTGTATTACTTATGCAATATCAAGAAAGCTAGGTTACTATCAGGAGTATAAAGTAACAAATGACAAATAATCCAACCACTGTAGTTTTTCTAGAAAAATAGAAATAGAATAGAAGTAGTTTTAAAAATGTGTACTTTTACATTCCCTTGAGTACATTTTTAGTGCAGTATTGGTACTTTTACTCCACCACTTTACTTTAACCTGCAGTTACTACTTTTTCATTTCCTGTCTATGAGGATTAGAAAAATAGTCCTGCTATTCCTGTCCAATCAAATCGCACTTAGAAGGTGAATCGCATCATAATGACCTCAAGACAGGAGCGATTTATAATTGCAGCAAACAGTTTGGAAGCATTAAAAGCGTGCAAAAGAAGATGTCGAATATCTTTACACTCAATGACCCAGAGACTGTTTAGATGCTTGTCAATGATGAGACGATGATGGATGTTTACTATGATGACTGAAATGGCCTTAAACACCCAGCAGGCACAAGACATCAACATGATGTCAGATTGATGTTGTAACCTAATGTTGTGAGGACGTTGCATTTTCTTTGGAAAACAAATCTAATGATTTTACAGCTTGACGTTGTCAACACTATGACGTCTATCAGACGTTAGAGTTTGGATGCCAAACCGGATGAATAAGTGTCAGTATTTAACATCAATATGATGGTGGTTTAAAATGTTGGCTCAACATAGTTTTTTTGTCTCTTTCTAACACAACCTAAAATCAACCAAACATCAACGTCATTTGAGATTGGACATCAAAATAACATTGTCCTTAGACGCAGACTAGATAATGAATTTTGGTCACCTGACATAACAACCTAAATCTAACCTAATATTAACATCCTATGATGTTGTGTGCCTGCTGAGCACTAACTAGTTGCACTACAGAATGTTATGTTTACACACATCCACAAATTGCATGTAAATGCATAAGCTTTTTACAGCGTAATACTACTCGCATGCATACTTTTTACTTTTGAGTAATATTAACAACAGATACTTTTACTTTACTTGCAATACATTTTTTAGGCAAGTAATGGTACTTTTACTTAAGTATAATTTTTTTAGTACTCTTTCCACCACAGGTAATCTTGCTATAATTAAGGGAAAATATAGTACAGTTATGGAATATGACTATTCCTTATACTTATTTGGAATGATAAGGTTCTGTCTGCATTTGAGCAGTTTAAGTTTTTGTTTCTTCATTCCATATTGCAAAAATGATATGTGAATGTTAATGTCTGATATAAAATTGTCAACTTTCATTTAAAAAAAAAATATTATTAGTAATACTAATAGCATATTTTCAAAGTGTCTAATATGTATAATACAATTTATATAATTTAAATAGGAGGTGATGTAATGGCTCAGTGGCACTGTTGCCTCACAACAATAAGGTTGTCCTGGGTTAGTTGGCATTTCTTTTTGGAGTTTGCATGTTTCCTCCACTTTACCCCACAGTCCAAAAACATGAGGTGCATCCCAAATCAAATATTTTTGCACTATTCTACACCATGTTGTAGTGTAAATAGTGTAAGTAGTGTGTTCACACTGAAAACTCAAAAAAAAAAAATTATAATAATAAGTGCACTTTAATTACCCGGATGATGCTCATGTAGCAGAAGGGGCGGAGCTATCGGGTGCACATGTTGGAATACTTTATTTATTTTGGATAGTGAAAGCAAAATTATACTACGAGAGTGATTTTACCGTATTGTGTGGCACTTTGGTCACTAATATGGCAACCGTCAAACCTCATCAGGAAAACGGTTTGAATTTCCGCCTAGTAAAATAACCATTAGTGTTCCATTTGGAACAGCACTACATACATATACTAGGCTGCTGAGTGTTTAAGTGCATACATACATAGTGCATAGTGTATAGTGTGCAATTTAGGACATTTGTGGATGTTTCCCAGTATTGGGTTGCAGCTGGAAGGGCATCTGCTGTGTAAAACATATGCTGTATGAGTTGGTGATTCATTCCGCTGTGGCGGCCCCTGATGAAAATGAATGAATAATTTATATACTATATATATATATATATATATATATATATATATATATATATATATATATATATATATATATATATATATATATATATATATATATATAGGATACACTTTATTTAATATTTCCTTGTTGCATTGTAACTATTCAAATACTGAGTATATTTTAAATACAGAGTAATGATAATTAATTAAATGAGCAATATAAAAATATATCAACTAGTTAATTGTTTTTATATTTTGTGATTCACGTGTGTTTTCCAATTATTTTATTGTTAATAATTGCATTATGCAACCTTTATCTCTGCTCTGTTGACTTTAGACTATGAAAATTCAACTGTGTATCTTACCAAAGTGACTGTTACTGACATTTTAGTTTAAAATAATATACTGTAATAATGTATAAATAATGTATATAAAATAACAGAGGCAACACGGTGGCTCAGTGGTTAGCACTGTCATCTCACAGTAAGAACGTCGCTGGTTTGAGTCCCAGCTGGTATTTCTGTGTGGAGTTTGCATGTTCTCAGCATGTTTGTGTGGGTTTCCTCAGAGTGCTTTGGTGTCCACCACAGTCCAAAGACATGCTTATGGGTTGACTGAATTAGCTAATTTGTCCGTAGTGTATGTGTGTGAAAAAGTGTGTATGGATATTTTACAGTGATGAGTTGCAGCCGGAAGGGCAACCACTGAGTAAAACATATGATGGATAAGTTGGCGGTTCATTCCTCTGTGGCGACCCCTGATAAATAAAGGAACTAATGAATGGATGAATGAAAATAACAGAAATAAGTTTCCAAAATAACACATACTCTTAGACTTTAAATAAAGTGCCTTTTAGTGTATTAAAATATATATATAATGGAGTTAGAATATGGGTAAGATTTAGTTGTGTAATTAAGCATAGCTGTAATTATTATATTCAATGGAACATGTGCAGCAAGGACACCTTAATATAAATTGTTACCCTCTTTTTTACTTAAACTTGTTATTTTATATTGTTTGATGTCAGACAAAAGGTTGTTTCTGCCTTCATCCTTAATACATCAATAAACTTGCGGTATATCAGTGAGTGGTTGATTGGGAAGCCTGGCTATGTTTAAAATAGAAATAAATACCATTGGTCTTAAAATGTCAGGGAGACCACAGTTTAATTGGCTAATCAAAAAGGCCCCAGTAAGGGCTGGACAGAGGGATTACAGTCAGAACCAAGTCACCCTGAGTGACAGCCAAGATTTCTAGTGTGTGAAGAAGAGTAATTGGAAAGTGCTGTGGAGTACAGGGAAGGATTTTTCATCATCTTGCCAAATGGCACTAAGGATCTCTAGCATATCCTTCCTCATAGGAGTAACATCACTCTCTGTGGTTTATTTTTAAGTCTTTACATGAATATCCCCGCCGATGATTTAAAAATTAAGTTTAGTGGCATTTAATTCGCTCAACGGTTTTATAATGTGCTTTGAGTGAAAATGGTTTCAATATTTAATAGCAGGAAATCAAAACAGCCAAACTTTAGTCTCCAGGCAACACATTAAACACAATAATTGCACGTTCATACACATATATTGATGCTCAATTGTCACGCAGGCGTAAAACGAAGCTAATGAAGCATCGCCATTATTTTTCCTTTCTGTCTGAAATCTTCCTATACGTCTCTGGGGGAGTTATGGGAACCCCTTGACATGTTGTTTTCTGTTCATTAACCCGCCAGCTGTTCATTCAAATGAGCCTAAAGGCAATATCTCACTGTTGAGTCACCATTCAGTCGAGTGTCCTGTCCTGACTTTCTCATTCTCACCTTTTCCAGGTGTTCCTTAAACAGATGCTGCACAACAGAAGAAAAGTGTAATACGATTCAATCCTTTGCATTATGTTTAGAAACTCCTGCATTGCCGACCAGCAATTGTTATGCGGCGCATATTTTAGCAAATCCGAAATCTGATTACATGCACATTTCATGACCACGGTGCAAAGCCTACCATAATTTTACAGCCTTTCTTTTCTTCCCCAGCAGTCATAAATCCTATGATTGACTGTGGATGTGCCCTTATGCGGAAAGCAGCAATGCATAGGGAGAATAGCTCCCTGATGTATCACATTAAAATATGATGCACAGCCGTGCTTTGCCAGATTACACTAAATAATTCACTTGCCTATGGAAAATGAGATGAGCATCTGTGCAGATTATTTACTGCTTTGAAATTATTATCATTATATATATTTTTAAAATCCCACGCTGAAGCTCCGGCTAGGTTGAACCAAAGGTTGAACTACATCGTCCTTTTGAGAATGGATGCATGTCTTTGAACTGCTGTTTGATATGATTTGAAGTAAAACAGGAATTTTAATATTTTAATTCGCTGAAAACAGTTGGTTCACAAGTGTTCATTTCTTTTGAGAGACTCTGAGACTTTCTCCTGAGACGGTCTCTTCTTCTTTTTCTCCCTCTCTTTCAGCAGTGAATATTTTAAAGAGAGACATCGAGATACTGCTCAATTTGAATTATAGCCAGTTTTACTGCAAGCACATGCATTTATGGGGTGAACATAAATGTGACTGAGGTGATTGTGACCAATGTGATTTATTGCACACTGGCCGTTTATGCTATAAATATTTTGTTGATTTTCTTGAAAATATGGATTGTGATTTATTTAATTTTACTATTTTCATTTTATTATTATTTCTATATGTAAAATCCCCTGTTAGTTAAACATTTAAACTGAATTTGTGTTTGCTACAGAGCATCAAGTAAGAAAAATGTGATTCAGTTCCATTCAAATGATCCCCCAGATAGCACTGAGACTTGATTAATATGGTTGGATTATTAATCTATTCGCCACTGTATTTGCATTTTAGTTTAGTTTGTTGTTTATTTATTAAGTAATTTATTTTAAATATCAATTAGAAATTGTTTTAATACAAATTACATTTCTTCTAAATTACATATTACATGTGAAATCTAGTCAAATAATAAATCAAGAAATGCGTGCAAATGTCTAATTGCTTATTGTAATGGAAAATATGTCACTCAAGACTCTGAGGCAGCATGTGTTTTTAAAATGAAATATTTTTCAGTCCCTGATAAGCTCTAGTTTGTTTTTGCCATATGTTCTGATTTGAATATACACCTATAGGCACATTGAAAGAATAAATACATTTAAGCAATCATTGCTTTGTTTTTATGTATAACTTTGCTATGCAATTTTCTGCAGTTTGTAGGTACAATGAACAATACAGATGGTAAAACACCAAGAACCTTTTATTTTTTTTCCCCCATAACTTATTATGAGGCATTATGGTGGTGCAGGGTAGCACGATTGCCTCACCGTAAAAAGGTTGCTGGTTCGAGCCCCAGCTGGGTCAGTTGGCATTTCAATTACGTTGTCTCCCTGTGTTTGCGTGGGTTTCCTCTGGGTACTAAGCCGACAAGAAAATGAATGAATAAATGAATTTTTTATGATTACTGTGTGGGTTTTTAATTCACAAATCCTGATATCTACACTATAAAAAGCAATTTGCTAAAACAGTTAGTAAAATCACTGCCAACAAATTACTAAGTAAATAAACAACGAGCATACTTATAAAAATTAAGCTAGTTAAGTCAACCTAACTGTTCTAAGTTACAATAGATATACTTAATAATAATAATAATAATAATACATTTTATTTATAACGTGCTTTTCTTAGTGCCAAAGCGCTAACAGGCATACAAGGCAAACAAAGCAGACCAATAAAAACAGTCAGGAAATAAGTTCTTTTTTTTTAAAGTAAAATCAACTTTAGTAAAATCAACATATTTAAGGCAATGGGGTTTACTCATTTTTTAAGTAATCACTTTTTACAGTTTACACTGAAAAAAAAATATTAGTTATTTAAAACGAGTGACTTTAAAAGCAACAAGTTGACTGAAAATAATGTAAGTAAACCCAACATAACCCATTATAACTGTTAAGTTGACTTAATTTTTATAATTATGCGAATTGTACTTACTTTTTTAAAGTCAACTAATCCTTTTTAAAGTGTCAAACTATTTTAGCACGTCTGATTTTAAATAATTACCATTAAGTCTATAAAATCTACAATTATAGCCTGTATTGCATTTAGAAAACACACTGTATTCTGGAAGAGCAGATTTAAAATTATATAATAAAGGTGTATTGGAAAAAAAGTTTACTTTAATTTTGTTAAAAAGTGAGTACAATTTGCATAATCATAAAAAATTAAGTCAACTTAATAGTTCCAAGTTGCAATGAGTGTACTTACATTCTTTTTGTAATGTCAACTTGTTGCTTTTAGGGCAATTGGTTTACTTGCTTAAAGTAACAAATCCCTTTTTACAGTGTACACTGAAAAAAAACTATTCAAAGATGATTCCTTGGATTTCCTTTTTTTAAGTTAAGAGGTTGGTCATTTATTTGGGCTGAATTTAAACAAACAAAATGAGTTTAACTTTACTAATTTAATTTGTTTGCTTAAATTCAACCAATAAAAAAAATTTGTAAAAATTTTGCAGAATTTTTTTTTTCAGTGTATGCTTCCTTGTTTCTGACATAATAATAAAAAAAAATATATATAGGGAGGAAGAAACACACCACAAACCCAGACTCTATCTTGACCCACAAAGCTATGTGGTCTCATTTCATACAGCACAAGCAGAAGTGGAACAATCAAAACTTGAGAGGATAATATATGAGCTGTAACTTTCCAGCTGACATGTTGCAATGCTGCACAACATTTAATGATTTATTTAACATGACAACAGACATATAAAAAAATTGAATATGTATTATATTTCAATGTTAGCGGGAAATACACTGATTTGTTAATTAAGTCTTGTAAACAGTTTTTTTTCCACATATTGAAAAGTTATTAGTTTGCTTATAAAGCGAGTCAATAGGTTACTTTAATAAACTGATTCTTGTGAGTCATCATCATATTGGCTTGCATGAATATGGGACTACAGCAACTGGCTGGGCGTTTCAGCACAAGCGAGAGGGTGTTAACTTTAAAACCGCAGTAATTTACAAGTTTGAAGTCACTAATGAAGCACCCCCAGCTGAGCTTGATTAACTGGGATCACTTGTGAGGGGACTGAGGCCGTGCAGACTGAAGCCCCCGCAACACATCATGGAAGCCTGCTAGACTCCATTTGCTTATATGAGGCTTGTGCCATTGAAATGACTTTTATATGATCTTCATTTGCACCTGGCATTTCAAGCATCCCACAATAACATAAATGTCTTCTTATGCAGAATGTTAGATATGAATTGATACCTGCTGAGTCGCGTGAAAACCTTATCCCTGCAATAAATATCACGTTGATGGTCTTGTTTTCATTAAATAAATTAATCCAAATCAGTTACTCAGCACTTGGCATTACAGCACACCCTCTTTTCTCCTAAGTGATTTAGTGTGCTGTAATTGTGCAGACGGTCTCCTCGGAGCAACATGGGGTTAAGTGCCTCGCTCAAGGGCACTATGGTGATAAAGTAGGATTGTGATCTCCCAAACTCACTAGTTCCTAGGTCACCCCCATTAGAAACTGAACCTGTTAACACTGGAATTTAACCGTAAGAGCAACACTTGTAACAGTTTTAGAATTTAGTGCTTTTAATCAGATCTATTTTTAAAAATGTTTTTTAAATAAACCTTTCTATAAACAGTACAAAGCAAATCCAGGAAGCTTTTTTATTTTTTTTACTTTGAAAAAAAAAAAACACCCCAAGACAATTAAATATAAAATAAGTGCATACATTCCCTAGTGATAGGTTGAAGCTGGAAGGGCATCTACTGTGTAAAGCATATGCTGGATACATTGGCGGTTCATTCTGCTGTGGTGATCCCAGATTAAGAAAGGGACTAAGCCGAAAAAAAAAAAAAATGAATGAATGCTGCAGTTCACAACAAGCCTCAGAATGGGGAAGAAAGGTAGAAAAAGAAAAAATATCCAGTGAGCGGCAGTTCTGTGTTAATGGAAGAGGTCAGAGAAGAATGGCCAGACTGGTTTGAGCTAATAAAATGGCAAAAGTAACTCAAATAACCACTCGTTACAACCGAGGTATGCAAAAGAGCATCTCTGAAGGCACAGCACATTGAACCTTGAGGCAGATGTGCTACAGCAGCAGAAGAACACACTGGGTGCCACTCATGTCAGCAAAAAAACAGGAAACTGAGGCTACAATGCGCACAGGCTCACCAAAATTGGACAATAGAAGATTGGAAAATACATCTGGTCTGATGAGTCTCGATTTCTGCTGTAACATTCGCACATTAGGGTCAGAATTTGGCATGAACAACATGAAAGTATGGATCCATCCTGCCTTGTATCAGTGGTTCAGGCTCCTGGTGGTGTTGTTATGGTGTGGGGGACATTTTCTTGCCACACTTTGGGCCCATTGGTACCAATTGAGCATTGTGTCAATGCCACAGCCTACCTGTGTAACTGTGATAGAAAGAAAGAAAGAAAGAAAGAAAGAAAGAAAGAAAGAAAGAAAGAAAGAAAGAAAGAAAGAAAGAAAGAAAGAAAGAAAGAAAGAAAGAAAAAGAAAGAACTGCTTACTGAACATTCTTTAGGGCACCCAAAAAGATTCTTCAGTGTCATCTCTCTTTTGGAGCTTTTGTATTTTAAGAACTTATGAATATCCTTCAACTGGGACTTTAAATGTTTAGGTAACTAAAGATGTTGAAAAACAAGTTAGTGAGGTCTTTTACTGTACTTTCACCTTGTAGTAAATGGACATTCAAATAAATAAACTGGAGAAAACAGATTTTAAAAACCCAAGACGGTAACCATAGCAACAGCATGCTTACTTAACTTTTTTTTTCCTATAGAAATGTCTTTACAAACATCGACCTCCCTGAATGTCATTGTATAATTTGTGCAGCGAATGTCCCTCAAAACTGTAGTGCAGTAACAAATGGACATCCTTTATTTGCTGCCCTACTCTTGTTTGTAATCATCTCTAAGATGCACTCGACAGCTAGGCTGAGATGTGAAGGTATAAAATCAATCCCCTTTCATGTCTATCATTTATTCCAAATACATTCACTGAAAGAAGTGGATGAAAAATGGCACAGAGAAGACAAATCTGACAAGATTTGAGACTCGGAAATCACTCGTCTTGTGTCTAACAGTATGTGAACAGAGAAATAGGCGAAAGTACAGGCTGACTGTCCTCTCCAAGATTGCACTCCAAAATAGTCCGCTAGCATAACATCTGTATTCATTCGACTTCAAAGACAAAATAATAGCACAAATAAATCAATACTCTTTTCCTGCCAGACTGAAAGTTTGCCACTTTCCCAAGCAGCCCCTGCCAGGATAAGAAGAGGGTGCCACCAGACATACAATCTTCAAGTACAAATACAGCTAAGCTGTTAAGCTGGTGATTGGGGTGGCAACGCAGTATGTAAGCGAATGACTTTGTGGGAAGTGAAGGGGCCTGCTGATTTCTCAATTATACTTCTTCCAGTGGCCTTGGAGACACAAAGTGCTAAACTGCCCTCATTGCCAGTCAACGACACCAGAAAAGCCTGCGCCCAAAGGTAATTTGCTACTGATGCTTTAGTCTGTGAACAAGCTGTTTAATGCAGTGAAAACAGACAGATGATATGATTTGTTTTGACACTTCAACTGTACAGTGAAGTTGCTGTTATCCAATGGATTAAAGGAATTGGTCTCACCCATGTGCCATTAAATATCCTTTGTTAATTTCTGTTCATAACTTACAGTGCAATAAAGTTCTGTTAATCCTACAATGTTAAAATTACAAATTTAATTTGCAATAAAAATAAATGCAAATTGACCTATATCACATAACATCCTGACTTTTCCCAGCTTTGCAATATGCAGTGATATGTGCCCCTCTTTGAAGCTCCAAAAGGTAAAGGACAAAATTTACTTCACTTTACAACAGATCATAGGCTATATTTATGAATTGCAAATATCACTGATTGTCACTGATTAATACTGCAAATTTATTTGAATTGAAAGACTGTTGAAAGTACACAAGTCAACAAAATATGCAAAAAAAAAAAAATGTTTTAGTGTTATTAAATATTTTAGCAGGAAATTCATAAGTATGTACCATGAGCTAATGGGAATTAATAATGAAAAAACTGTATTTTTCTGATTTCAGTTTAAAAAATAGCCTAATAAAACTAATAATTAATATTGTTTATTGAATCTTTAAATAGTAGTTTCAGCATCACACAAAGAGGGTAAGCAAGTTAAATTGACACAGTTAGATAAATGATTGCCGAGAAAAGATCTAGATGTTTCCTTATTTTCCACATAAAAAATTTAAAACAAAAAATTTACTTCATAGGGTGGCACGGTGGCTCAGTGGTTAGCACTGTCGGCTCACAGCAAGATGGTCAGTGGTTCCTGTCCCGACTGGGTCAGTTGGCATTTCTGTGTGGAGTTTGTATTTTCTCCAGTTTCCCCCACACTTCAAAGATTTGTGCTAATGGTGAATTGAATAAACTAAATTGGCCGTAGTTTATGAGTGTTTATTGGTGCTTCCCAAATCTTGGGTTTTGGCTGGAGAGTAACTACTGCGTAAAAACATATGCTGTAATTGTTGGTGGTTCATTCCACTGTGGTGACCTGTGAAATAGAGACTAAGCCAAAAGAAAATGAATGAATCAATAAGTTTACTCGAAATATATTTGTTTACTTTTTTGTCATTAGGTTCAGAACAATTAATTTCACTTTTGTTTTATCTATATACTGTTTACATACAGCAAGAATATTAGTGTATCCATATCACAGGTTAATGTCTTTATTTGCATATCAGCAATATAATCGATATTGCTTAAATTTGCTATTTTTTTGGTACCTGAATGAATTTTTCTGACTATAATGTTCAAATTAAATGATTTCTTTTTCACTCCAGTTGACACACTTTCTCTCACTATTTAACATGTTTCATGTTATATTTACACAATGTCGTTTTTCAGTGACTGTCCAGAGCATGTGAAAACAAGGCACATGATTGGGTATCAGTTGCTAAGCAACTAGCCATAACTTAAAACACCACAACTGTTTCAAAAAGTACACATTTAGCCTCACAATCTGGGGTTAACAGCACAAATACGGTGCTAACCTTACTCCGAAGCAAGGCGTCATAACCTTAGGTAAAAAGCCTTGCTAACCCTGCTTTTTAATTACATGTTGGAAATGTACCTTTGCCTGGGGTTAAAAGTTGTGTTTAGAACATACCAGGGGTTAAACACAGTGTGAAAAGTCCTGTTCAGTTTGAAGCAATGTGGCTTTATAATAAAAAAGATAAATTCTTAACAGACAACTGACAGCTATTTATTGGACTCACAAGGTTTGGACAATCACATCACCACTGCATATTGCATATAGCCAGCTTCAGCAACTTCAGCAAATACATTTTAGACAATAAAAAAACTCTGACCCTATATTCAGTCATGCAAGAAACATACAATTTCTAGAAGCCTTTTGAAATTTTCCTAAAAAATTAGCATTTTTTTTAAACTCCCGTGTGTAGGTTGAGTACGTTCAAGTTTATGGCAAAGAATAAACTGATTTAAAGATTTTATATATTTTACTGTTGTTATGTTGCAAAAAGTAATGTCTTATAAAAAGACCAAAGGTCAAGATCAAAAGCAGTACATAACTATAAAAAGCAATAATAATATTTATTATTTAGTTTTTACTTTTTATTTTTACTCACCATTCTTTGGCTTAATTCCAGATTTATCAGGGGTCACCAGAGTGAAATGAACCCCCATTTATTCTACCATATGTTTGACGATGCAGATTCCATTCCAGTAACAACCCAGCAATGGGAAACACCCATACACTCTCTCATTGAGACTCACCTTCATTTACTACAGCCAATTTGGTTTACCCTTTCCCAGTGATAGGTAGCATGACAATGAATTATATATTTAAGTACTGAACACATAAATTCCTTCCTAATATTTCATAGCCTATTTGTTTAATCCTTATAAAAACTAGTCTCATATAATTACTTAAAGAATTGTAATATAAAACGTACAATTAAAATATTTGCAAATAAAAACATCTGTAGAATGTATTAATAAAATGTGATAAACTGTTTGACAACATGATAGTAAATATTGTTATGCATCATAATGTTCACTAATCCTGTTAATATTATTTATTATTTGTTTATTTATTTTTAATTTCAGGGTTTAAGATTTTACAATTGTATGAAATGTCAGCATATGAACACCTACGCTTAATGTCTGTGTGAAAAAAGTACAAGGTTTGTTTGCTAGCACACATTGTTATAGACTCTTTTCACATTTCCTGGTTTCTCAGTAGCGGAAGGCATCATGGTTTAGTAAACTTAGCACATAGTGAATTGGAGAGTACAACAAATAATTTATTTTTTACAATCCTATTTACTAAAACACATCATAATAGTCTTGTGAAAAGGTTAATTATTTAGGTTCCTGGAGGACCACCATTACTTTAAGTTTTGAATGTCTCCTTTGTCTGTCACACCCATTACAGGTCTTTTAGTATCTGCTAATGAGCTGATGTTGGGTGTAGTGATCTGAATCAGGTGTTTTTAGTGTTTAGTTAAGGAGACATGGAAAAAGGACAGAGCTGGTGGTTCTGGGGGAACGTGGTTGAGAAACACTGCCTTAGGTGAACAATTAGTTCCTGTTAGTCCACTGACAAAAAAAAAAAAAAAAAAAAAAAAGTTTGTTACGGAAATTTTTAATCCAAGATCGTACAATTTGCTCCCAGTGTTAGTCATTTCGTCTATGTCAGTAATGGCTTCAGCCACAATATTGTAAATTACAAAGCATTGGTTTGTTACATTGCTCAAAAAGCAAGACCTGTCCCCACTCAATATTCTGTTTCAGTTTAATGTACATCAACATACTCAAATAAAAGTCTAATTTATAATAAAAGCAACTTACAGTTCAGAAGGACTTTAATAAAGGTAAAGTATAAGCAGTGTGAAATGTAAAACAAGATTACTAAGAATACTAATGAGACTCAAGACTGATGTTGTTTATTCAAGTGTTTCAAATGACTCATGGTCAACTATTTTAATTGTAAAAACCTCAAGAATGCTTTTCTTTTTTTCATAATTGAACAGTTTTTTTTTTCTTATAAAGTAGTACAAATTAAATCCACTACATAGGGGAAATAAAAGCTTTATAAGTTAAAGATCATCTTCTGTGGACACACAAGCTCTCTTGTAACTGCACTTCACACTTTCCATTTGATGATCCTTTACAAAAAAAAACACATAAACTTAAAAAAAATAACATTCACAAAGTCAATTCACAAAAAAAAAAAAAAAAACACTTATTTTGTCATACCTCATTCACAGGGTTTTAAATCGATATGTCAAATATCTAGAGCAAGAAAAGTTTTGAAACTATGATAACCAACTACTGGGATAAAAAACACTGTTTACTTGGTTTTGTAAAAGCTCATCCAATTACAAGAAGGCCAAGAGCTTAATTACTGTCATGGAGGTCAAACGTTTGTGAGGCGTTCAATGTCAGACTTGTTGACAGTGCAAGAGGGTGAGCCGTGTAAAGACTCATTTTAGGTCTCCAGTATACTTTTCTCTCTGAACAAGACACACAAATGCATTTTTAATTAATTATAACGTTGGGGACTTAAAGGTGAAGGTAACCCTTTGTCCTTTGCTGTTCCCTTTAATAATAAAAGCAGGCTGTCTATTGAATACATTTCCGTTGGCAGCCTCATTGACAGTATCTTGTCAAGTTGACTTAAAGTTCTCATACATATAATTTCTGCAAACAAGCCTCCACAAGGGCTGATAAAATTATAGAAATTGTGTTTAAAGAAGAGCCCTTCATATATTAAAAAGCAAACATACATATTCATATGGACTCGGATGTATCTTGCCTTGCATGACACTGAGAGAATGAATCATATCTGTGATGGCCCATTTTGGAAATGGAGTTTATTTATAGCTTTAAAAATCTCATGATTTTTTTTTTCCAAAAAGGCCCTTGCACTTTCTCATCATTCTGTCAGAGTGAGACTGGCTTAATACATAATTTCTCAGAATTGCATTAAAAGTAATACTCAATAACTGGTCATACAATTAATTGTTTATAAGGGTGAAGCAGCTGTCCGCGACAGCCTTAAGAGTGGTATTTCATTATTCAGGTTCTGTCAGTGAACAATATGAAAGTGTATTCAGTTGCAAGTTATCCAATACATGTTTGACCGCATTTATAAGAATTTAAAACTGCATATATGTATTTAACCAATCATAAATTGCACACTACAATGGAGCTAATTTTCTGTATCATGTCAGCTACAAAATAACTGGCAGTAAACAAGCATCCCATTGCCACTGCTAACCCAGAGGCTACTGGGTAAAAGAATAAATATGCACATTTAAAAACAAGCTTCGCTTGACTTACAGCTATTACTATCCCAGTGTAGCTCTTGGGGCAAGGCAAACTGCCAAAGCGCACTCGCCCTATGAGGTTAAAAAAAAAAACAAGTAGTGCACAAACATTGTTCACCACCTCCTACTAAGTGCATCACACAAAGTATTCGCGTGCCAGATATTGTACAAGGGCCATTACGAGCCATGGACAATATGTCTTTTCATGATAAATAAATCCCTCTTGAAGTACACTACTTTTACCCTATTATAAAAAGTGCTTTGTCTGTGGATGAGTTATGGCAGATTACTGTCATTGTGAAAACATTTACACCACATGCTGTTTGCTTTTAAACATGTCCTTCAAATGATCGCAAGTAAGTGATTGGCATACGCAGCCATTAGATTGTCAATTCAACTTTTCCAAATATAAACACAAGTCTGATGAGTGTGCAATAGAGATTGGTTTATGTGCTATCTAAATTCAGTTTTCTAAAAAATACAAATAAATAAATCAATAAAATAAAAAGTGGTCTTACTGATTATACCTGCATTTTCTGAGCAATTACAGTGTTTCAGGCTATTTTTACCTGGTCAATACATGATAACCCCATCTAGACAGCTTTCACTGCTATAGACATTCTCATGTAACTTCCAAGCAAATGCTTACTCTCTGAAAAGTTGCCATTATAAAACAAACAATATATTGTAGCGTGCTGTACATGTGTCCTATTTTTTAGCAATCCACTTGGGATGTGATATAACAAATATAACTCTCAGCATTATCAAAAAAAAAAATAGTCTTATCAAGATAAATGAGAATTTGACAGCCACATTGTTCTTCAAAGAAAACAACAGAAGATGTGAATTTGCAGACATTTTAAAGTTTGTGCAAATATATAATTGTATTGATAGTTTTGGTGTTTTTTTTTTCTGCAGTTACAGCAGACATACTAAAGTTTACTTAAGTGCACCACTCAACGTGACACACAACGTGACAAAGGTTTATGAATCATGTTTTCATCGGACGCAGTCTCAAGGATTACAAGAGTCTTCCACATTAACAGAATATCATCTCCTCTTTTTTAAACCATAGAGACACGATGGTTCACTCTCTGTTTTTCAAGGTCTTCAGATACAACGAAACAAACAACAACCCTTGACCATTCAGTTGATAACATTGAGGAATAAAATGCATACGTGCTTTGCAGAAAATGTCAACAAAAGATGTTGTTGAACATTCTTAAGAAAACTTAAAATCGCATGGTTTGAAACTGTTACAATACACAATCAACAATCCTGTCTAGAAGGAAGAATGAATAAGAAATTTTCAAAAACAAGCATGTTTTGTTGTTATTTATTAAAATTAAAATGTCTGAGATGTGAATTAAGTATAGTTTGTTGTAGTATAAGAAAACATCCATTGCTCTTGAGGTAAATATGTCATGACATTGTGTGTTGGTCAGTTATCTGTATGCAAGCTGCACACACAAAAAAAAAAAAAACCTTGGACAACAAGAATCAAAATACCACAATCCTGAGTGATTTTAGCCATAGAGAAAGATAAAAAATACAAAAAGAATACCAATACAACAGGTTGGTGAAAAAAGTAAGAGGATTGCTAATGTTTCTTTCCCTTCCCACACAGATTGATTGACCTGGACCACCCTGGAAACCCAGCAACCGCCTTGCTAGATCAGCTGTGTAAATTCTCAGTGAAAACCGCAGGCCTAAACAAGAGTACAACCTTCATATGGTGGCATGCAAAAGTATTTGCCCCCACACTGATTACCTCTTTTTTATTTCAGGCTTAAATTCATGGTTTAACAAAAAAAAAAAAAAAAAAAACCTTAGAGTTTAGAATCTTAGCATAGCTTAGTTTTACTGCTTCAAGTGTAAATGTAGATTTCAACGCATGCGTTTAACATCTTCAAAAATGTTATCCCCAAAAATTAACAGATTCTAAATATATAATTATTCAAATAATAAAAAATACAGATTACCCAAATATCCTCAGTTCAAAAAGCAGTGAAGGAAAAAATCAACAAGCTGTAGTTGTAACTTCCAGACTGGTGTATCCAGTCCTGCTGAGCTAATATTTCACCTTTATGTAGTCACCTCAAAGTTTAAAACATAAAATGCTACAAAAAAGAAAACTCCAAAACAACTGAGAAACAGAAGTTCAAATATATTTGTTTGAAAAAGGTTTCAAAGTGATGCATTTCTGAGGTTTTTGGATTAAACAAGGCAACAGTCATTCCGGACTGGAGTTCTCATCCATTTTCATTCCAGTGTAACTGATGAAGGTCTACTTTGAGCCAATTGGGGATCTTATAGGGCCACTGAAGTCCACAAGGGGTCATGAATATAAATTGGTTGTGGTAGACTTAGACTTTGCAAAAACCCTACCAAATATCATTTTTCAAAGCTTTGCCAAGAAAATATGATGATCACTTTGTGGTAAATTTCTAATTAATTAACCATGAACATTTTATAAATAAATAAATAAATAATAATAATAATAATAATAATAATAATAAATAAATATATATATATATATATATATATATATATATATATATATATATATATATATATATATATATATATATATATATATATATATATACAGTTGAAGTCAGAATTATTAGGGCCCCTGTTTATTTTTTTCCCCCTAATTTCTGTTTAATGAAGGGAAGATTGTTTCAGCACATTTCTAAGCATAATTGTTTTAAAAACCTATTTCTTATAACTTATTTATTTTGTCTTTGCCATGATGACAGTAAATAATAATTTACTTGATATTTTTCAAGACACTTCTATCCAGCTTAAAGTGACATTTAAAGGCTTAACTAGGTTAAGTAGGTTAACTAGGCAAGTTAAGGTAATTAGGCAAGTTATTCTATAATGATGGTTTGTTCAGTACACTATCGAAAAAAAAAATTTTGCTTAAAGGGGCTAATAATTTTGTCCCAAAAATAGTAAAAAAAAAATTTCAAAACTGCTTTTATTCTAGCCGAAATAAAACAAATAAGACTTTTTCTAAAAGAAAAAATATTATCAGACATACTGTGAAAATTTCCTTGCTCTGTCAAACATCATTTGGGAAATATTTAAAAAAGAAAGAAAAAAATCAAAAGGGGGCTAATAATTTTTTTTTTCTAAACAAGTAAGAATAACCATAACTATTATTTGAAGTAGATAAAAAAATTGCTCAAAACTGTCTTAAAACCAAAATAAACAATATCATAAGTTTAATAATAGTATACAATTTCCATATTTTGTTTAAATTATTATTTATCAAATACACATTTTTTTCAGACATATTCAGTGTCTTGTACTCAGATACCCCACTAACTGCTGTGATGGCTAACTTTAATGTAGTTTTCAAATAGCTGTGCAAATTGTATATAATGTTGTCTTGAGCATTTTCAGGAATTGTCACCTAAATCTGACTTTTTTGCACTAAAAAATTATGTACAGAGTAAACTGTCATAATGAAAACATGACAAAGCCTTTTGACTATCTTGTTCATAAGCAATGGTGTAAGGACATTTCATCTTGATGACACTGACACTTTTCATTGACATGAATACTTGCTTTTGAGGGATCAGCTATCCATTTTGAGCAAGTGACACACTTTTGCAGGCCATCGACTAGGTTTTGCAGTTTGTATTAATTGTTTAGAGAAATGCATTAATAGTTGTACAAATGTAAATAGTGTCGTGTGAAATGCACCAAAGCGACTGAGAAAAACTATAATAGTCCCTTTGCAAAAGGTTGCGAACCCTTGTTTATTTAACACTAAATAGAGTGTGTTTTATGATGGTTCAAACACTTCCTGATGCTCCAAAAGGAAACAAGATGCATCACGAGCTAGAGGGTGTAAAGTTTCAAACAGGATGAAGATATCCAAATCTTTCTTCTTTTGTTGAGATATCTTTTTTTTCCATTGCCCTTCAGATGTAACGTAAGATACTTGCGTGTTTACTGGGAGACAAATTAAGCTAAATTTACACTGATCTTCAAATTCAAAAAGTTTTCACCCCCCAGCGTTTAATGCATTGTGTTTCCATCTGAAGTATCGGTGAGCGTTTGAACTCTTTTTAATGGTTGTGTTTGAGTCCCTCATTTTGTTCTCAGTATAAAAAAAATCAGAGCTAGAAGATTGTGTGCAAAAGATGCTGAGCAACTAAAAAAAAACAAGAGTCCACAAAAATTTGCAAAGGTGTTAATCTAATGGTGTCAGTTATTTAACTGTTCACATTTTCAAAAATTCTGCAAGAGGCTCACAAACTTTCACTTGGCAATGTATGGACGGACGGACGGACGGACAGACAGACAGACAGACAGACAGACAGACAGACAGACAGACAGCAAAGAGCTTAGAATGACCAAGAGGCGACACTCTAGTGTAATTTGGGAAACAGCCACTAGTGGGCGCGGCGGCCATTTTGGAATGAAAACTCCAATAGAACAACAGCATATTATAAATCTGAAAAATAAACTATAAAAAGTGCTGATGATTGAGATAACAAGTGTTGTATTGTCGTCTTTCAGGTTGTATCTCAGCTTTAATAAACTTTTTAAATAGATAAATAAAAAACAAAACAGCTGCTTGCCATCGCGAACATAATGAGATCCAATGGACGGCTGATCACTTTAACTCCAAAATGGCGGAATTCAGGGCTGTTGCAATAGAACGTTCTATTGAGTGTCGCCTCTTGGTCATTCTAATTTCTTTGCAGGCAGGCAGGCAGACACACAGACAGACAGACACAGACAGACAGACAGACAGACAGACAGACAGACAGACAGACAGACAGACAGACAGACAGACAGACAGACAGACAGACAGACAGACAGATAGATAGATAGATAGATAGATAGATAGATAGATAGATAGATAGATAGATAGATAGATAGATAGATAGAGTTGTATTGGCTTTACTGAACAAGAAAATTGGCACAAACCATGGGATTAACTGCAGCTCAAAACTCAGCATGCTAATAATGAACCAACACAAACATAATAAGCTCTTGATATACACTGTTAAACTGGATCCCTCTGTAACTGCAAATGTCTTGCTTCTTGGCAGATACTATACAATTCATAACAGGTGATGAGGTGGGATCTGTGACCACTCAAGCCTATCAACCTGATGGTGCAAACACTGTCAAATTAATGTGAAGAAAATTTGCTCTCGACTCACCTTATATGGCTTTGCCTTCTCAGCTGAATGCGTGGTCAAGGTTGACATTGCGAAACAATCTGAAGAAAACTCAACAAGATGATCAGAGATCAACTCGAAGACCCCTAACCACCAGTTCTGGTGGTTGATGGATGTAATTGTCTCTCCACTTCAAACCTTTCCAACAGTCCAGCAGGATGATGTAATCGTCCATTATGAGAGCATCCGATATGAGTTCAGAAGGTGCAAGAAGAATCGCCTGAAGAAAGTGACGTCTGGGGTTATAAGAAACATGTTACCTGGGCTTCCAGATCAGATGTAGCATAATAAAGCTGCAGGAGGAAGGTGGAAGCGGTCAAGTCTTTTTCCAGACCCACTACAAATAGGCAGGTACATGCTTTCCAGGGGTTTGCAGGTTATTGCAGGTGCTCCATGCCCCTTAATTTCTCTCCTGTACTCTCAGACCTGACAAGAAAAGAGCAGTTAAGAAAAAAAAAAAAGTTGAGCCAGATAAAATTGAAGCTCTCATAAAAAAAGCCTTTTTTTTTTTTTTTGCATATTGAAAGTATGACAGTGCCCACCTAGTATAACCACTCACCTTGGTCATGTTGCGTGTCACATTCTGTGGTGAACTTTAATGTTTTTATGCTTTTACAAAGTGCCTCTTTCATGCTTTTTTGGGGATATTATTTTTCATGTGGTAAATAATATAGATGTTTCTGAAATCAAAAGGTCTTTAAAGTTTCAAGGATCAAAGCGCATAGTAAATGGAGTCGCAGCATTCCCAATGAAAGGACATATTTAGAACATCAGTTCAATCCAGTTTTCACAAGTAATTCAAAGTAATTCCAGTTTCTACACAAACCTACAGAGGTCCAACTTTGATTTCCATTGGCTGCCTTTGAACAATGTCTAATGTGAGCCTCAAACACTGTAGTTGTAGCTGAGGTCTGAAAGAGTTTGGTTAATGTTGCCAAAATGTTGTACAGATGTTCTTTTCTGCTAAAGCAAATTCTTTTTACATGCATTTGTGAATCGTGAGCACTTGAACTGATGATTATAAAATTAATGTTATTGTTAATGTTCATATCACTATAATTATCAGTGCTGAGGAAGCCTCAGGAGCTAATGTTCAGTAGTGGTGTAACAGATCACAAATGTCATGGTTCGGATCACACTACGGTTTTTGAGACACGGATTGGACCGTTTTTCAGATCAGCAAAAAAGGGTGGAAACAAATGTAATTTGCTTTTCATTAAAATAAACACATTACTGCGAAAGTCAATGGTTTTAGCAAATAAAACATGTAATTTTATTAAAAATTTAAATCAAGAAAAAAAAACACAGCTAAAAAAAAGAAAAATATTTAATATGAAAAATTATATTTGCCACTGTTGCTGATAATGCTAAATATACAAATCTAACATGTTGCACAGCATATCATATTTATTTTCAATTAAAGATTCAACAATTCACACATAAAACTTCATGTTTCATTTTTGAAAACCAATTCAATTACATAATTTTGATGGTTGTTTGTCGCCACCGATTGGTTACACGATGTAAATGCTACAACATTCACCAGTTTCAAGTTCCATTACAGTGATTTTGATCTTTGCCATAAACATATTTAAATCTGATTTGTAAACTGTTATCCTAGTACTTCTGTATTATTTAATTGTTTGTAACTAACTAAAAAAGTGTAAAAACTGAATCGGTCAAATGCAGATTTGAATCTAGTGATTTGAAGTATCAATAAACATATGTAAGTCATTATCATTTATGTTCTGCAGGTTTAAATTGAGATCACAGTCTTTTACTGTTTAATTGTGCAGCTTTACACTAAATGCGTTAATTCAGGCTAAACAGACAGTGACAGACAATACCTCTAATTAATACCCTAGGAAAGCATTTAGGTCCCACCACATATTTTACAGGGAAGCCAAAATGCTTTCATAGACATGATTTGAATGACATGGGAGGTGAGCTCTCTGCAATTGTTATACGTGTTGGATTAACCTACAAAGTTCAAAAAAAGTTTTTAATCCACAGGTCACGAGCCTTTCGAAATGTGGGTTGTGATTATTATAATCATATTTTTTGATCCTGCCCCCCTCACTTTCCTGTATGTAATCTCCACTGTCCTGTACATTAAAGATGAAAACATAATTAAAAAATAAAATAATTCATTATTATAAAAAAGAGATACTGAATATTTTGAAATATGTATTATAATATAAACAACTTTTTGATATTGGATGAATAAAAATAGTTTGCAGGAAACCTCCAAATTAAAATTGTGAACGTTTAAAAAAGCTCTTACATGATTTGGTACATTTATATTTTTACTAATACATTTTTGGATGCCTGCTAGTGTTAGTTCTGACACCTAAAAAGAATACAACCAATATACGATCCAACACCATGGCAACGCACACGAAAACAATAGCCACATGGGTGACAGGTAGAAGAATAAGGTACAGCTGAAAGTGATATTGACCCTTAAGCACAGAATACAAAAAGCATGCCAAAGATCAGTAGCATGCAGACAAAGCTTCTAATGTTTCCCTTTTCCCACAGTGATAGTTTCCTTTCCAATCATATGGCCTTTTGAATGCTTTAGGAATTTTTTTTTCAATAAGTTTTTCTCACACAGAACTGTCTATAGAAACATATTAAGCATCAGATTTGGATAACTAAGTGAAACCAATTAAATGTTAGGCAAGTTGCTCATTTCAATAAGCTCCCGATATTGCATTTTAGAATAGCAATTATGCAATCTTATTTGCTCAACAGGATATTGAAAGAGATAAGATGAAGGTTGCTATTATTACTGACTAGCTTCACAACGTCTCCAGCATTGATAGAGACATTACTTGAGAGCAGTACTGCCAGGCTTTGGCTTACATGTTTTTTTTTTTATTTTTTATTTTTTTTTTTATGACAAATATATTGAATTTATATTCAAATTTGAATTGAAAGTTCAAATTTTATAACTGAGAATATTTTAAATTGCATTGTTAAATCTGATCTGATTCCAAAAAAATAAATAAAAATAAATGTCTGAAATGCCCTGGTCTTTGATCCTTGGATAAATTCAAAGTATTCCTTGATACAGCAGACAAGGGTTTCTGTCGATGATACTCAAGAGTATCATGAACCTTTCCCTGCAAAGTGGACATCTTGTGAAGAACAAGGAGGTATTGCAAAAATGAGTGGCCCTCAGAAGAGCCAAAATATCAGCCTGGACTATGTCTATCTAACAAGACAATGACTGGGGCCAATTAGGGCAGCATGAGGGCTTTGGAAATAACAAGATTCCTGGGCCTGAAGAAGTGGAAGTATCCTTGAAGTGAAAACCTATCAGACATCTCTTCGCCGTGTGTTGGAGGGCAAGCTCAAATATAGGATCAATCTCACTCGCAGACTAAATCAGATTTCCCTTGGTGTGAACGGGGATTGAAAAAAGTGCTACCTGGCTTAAAGTTCACCCTGATTGGTGTAGTGTGTATAGATGCTAGCCACGTTCACACATGGAACCTTGTCAGTTGCAGTAAAATCTTTTTTTTTTTCGCTAAATCTGAACAGTCTTTTATAAATATTTCTAGCTCAGCACAAAAATGCGTTTTTGTGAATAGTTTTCCTATTACACTATTTTTGGGCTACCCAATTTTTGCAACTAAATTTGGGTCAAATATAGACAACCTTAATGATTGGGTTACATTTTGTAAAATTTAAACTACACATTTTAATGTAAAAGGTTGATTTGGCTATATTTGACCCGCAATTACTGAAGCAACCCAACATTCTTTAGCCTACTCTGCTTTGATTGATGCAATGAATTGGTCAGTATCTTGTCTTGGGTCTACCACATACAGTGCATTCCGAAAACAAAACGCTTATTACTATATTTAAATTTCACATCCAGAGGCTTTCCCAGTATTTGTATACACATGATGGCATTGGTTTTAGCATATAATTTCTTGCCCAAGTCCTAATTCTTTGTAAGTGGATGCAAAGTGGATTTTTTTTTTCTCACAGCATAGAAAACAGCATTTTCTCAACATATCAGCATCAAAAACAAACTCTTGAAGGTTACTACAATGTCTAAGCATCAACGCAGATGTTGTTCATGGGCAGCCAATGAAGACCACAGGCTGGCATTAGGCAAATTTGTTACAAATCCATGTAGAAGTACTGACTGCTTTTTTTTCAGGCAGTTCCCAGCTGGCTCTTTCTCTTGATGACAATAACTAAATTTATTGTCCACATTTATTTTAAATCAATGCTAAATTATACACTACTTAAAAAGTAATATCTGGGGAAAAAATTTAATTCTAGCTTAGGGAGAAAGGAAAATGGGTTTGTTTTCCAGCAAACGCACATGGTGATGTATGCAACATAACATGAGCTAAAAACTACCCAAATTCTTATGCAGGTACGTACAGATCACTTTTATTTCCATCTGAAATGAATACTAGAAGCTGTCAAAAACAAATACCTTAAAGTAATTTTAGCATTGTGAGTTTTTAAATAAACTAGTGTATTTACCCTCAGAGGTCGGCAATCGCATGCGTTTTGAGGCGTCTTCTCCTGATAACCCCAAAAAGAACTTAAATTGCACTTTCAGTTTTGATCGTACAGATAAAAGCAATACATCAATCGAATCTGTAAGGTGTCAACATTTTTTTGTGTACGCTCACAATAACAACAAGTGTGAGCTTTTGCAAAATAAGGAAAATAAACAGTGTTTATTTCTTTCTTTTGAGTTCTTTCTTTTGTTTCTCTGCGAATTGTTTTTAGAAATGCGCGTAGTTAAAACTGAAACTCAAAAAAAAAAAAACAGATATAAGCTTGAAGTGTTTACTTTTAAATGCAGCTAGTGCATGTTGAAAACAAATACTGTTTGATAAAGTAATCAGTATGAAACCAACACTGTCTAGTTTCTCAGTCTAAGCTCGCAATTTTAAAGATGACCACCCCCACGAGGCTTTGTTATTACAATCGCCCACGTAAGACACGCGCACAACATTTAAACTGTGGTCAGAAAAAAAAAAACCCAGCACAACCTCCACGAATACATGAGATATATACATGAGAGACATACCTGCATAAAGCTTAGAAGGTGCACTTTCCAACTCATTTTGAAAACAAATGCTGTCTCGCTTGGTAATCCATAGAATTCTCCCAGCAAATTCTATCACCCTGGCTATTCCTGTGTCAGCCATTAGCACAAATGATGACAATACAACAGCTGCCTGAAGTCTTGCACGCCCACAAACAAACACACGTGCTGGGTCATTTCATTTTCATTTTCAGGAATAAATTGGAATTATGACCCATTTAACCTGACCACCGTGATCTGATGCTGCTTTATTCAGAATGTGCCACAGGTTATACGTGTTATTTATTTTATTTTTAATTTATTTTACTGTAGTTGATCTAGTCAAACTTGGTTAACTACGGCTGAAATTATTTGGGCAAAATATTAATAAAATGTATTTGAGATTTAAAATATTTATTATTGTGTTTAAAGCTTTTGTAATTTAGATACTTTTGTGTCTCAGAGTCAGTCAGAAATTATTTTTATTAAAGGCCGGATTAATGCACAAGAAAGTATTCATTGAAATAGTTTTGCAAACACATTTTTTTTGTGCATGCTATGCAAGTGCACATATTGTACATTGTTTACCCATAGTGGTTATACGGTCATAATACAGCAATGTTTAGTTTGGGCTAGCTTTTACAGCTGAAAATTGGACTTTACAATGCCCTTGATGGGTGACCATTAGCCAGTAGGGGAGTGTTTTTTTTTTTTTTGTCTCTCCAGGTGTGAATTATTCATGATAATTTTTCCTCCGACACATAAAGTAAATCATTGTAATGTTTTCTCTAATTGAGAGAACATAAAAATTTTCACATGACTGTTAAGTAAATATTCTAGCCTACAAGACTAGCTACTCAAAAGTCTTATTTAGCCCCATTCAGTGTGGTTTTTAGACCTTATTTCAGCTACATTTAGTCTCCAAAACCACGTGTAATATTATTATTATTTTTTTTATAAAAATGCAAACCTGTTGAATAATGTTTCTCACATATTATTGTAGCCCAGTTTGTGCTGAATACAAAAATAAAACATAAAAAAAACATGTTGGCCAACAGTAACTGTAAATAAGAACAAATGTCACAAAATGTAGGCTTGCGTCACAAATCTGTCCCCATATATGCAAGTAATTCCTCAGACACACAGCTGGTATTGTGCTATATTCTTGGTCATATGGTTTGACTAAAGTTTAGGTTGTATATCTTATTTTAAACAAAAAACCCTTTTATTTATTTACCTATTACTTTATTACCACAAAACAACATACAAGTGTGTGGTTTCATTTTATATTAAGGTGTCCTTGTTACATTGTAAATACATATTTATGTAATGATGAGTCATTTTATTTAACTACATGTATTTATCATATGGTATGGATGAGGGAAATGTCAGTGTGAGTTGCATGCAAATATGTGTTATTTATTGTTACTATCATAGTAAGTAAATGGAACATGTATAACTAGGACACCATAAAATAAATTGTAGCCAACATTGATATTTACATTTATTTGTTTCTGTTTGTCTCAGCCCACTAGACCTTTCACTCTTAAATTGCGTCAAAATGTGCAAGAAGCAAGATAATATATATATTTTGAAAAAAATAAAATAAAATCTGACTGCAGCATATTTTTTATCACAAGCCTGGATTGGTTCAAACAATCCATAATGTGTTTGCTTGAAACACAGGTGCATTGGCTTTTGTATAAGCTAGTGAAAAACAATAATTTACAGCGTATTTGCTTTTAGCTCCTCCAGTGTTTAGTCAAGGATGTGCTGCTGTATGCAGATAAAGCAGGGGTCGTCACCCAGAGGGGCCTCGTGTATTTGTTCATTAAAAAATTCACATGCAATTAAGCTCTTTGTGCATGAAAAAGCAGTGGAGCCATATGGGTAACTCTAATTGATTCTTATTTTTTGAGTCATTTGTTGGAATCAGCAGCTGCAGCTCAGATCATATTTGTTGATGACACTCCAGATAACTGTACTTGCAAGTAGATTATAGTAAACAGTGTTAACATGACTCAATCTTGTTATCATGTACGCCGTTATATCCTCTTACCAAAAGACTCTGATGCCTTTAGCATCATTTGATTCACATAAAGACTGAGCCGTATTAAGCTAAGAAGAACTACAAAGAGGATAACGGCACCCACCTCTGCAATTAAAAACAGATTACTGCGACTTTGAAAGACTCTGCAGAGGTAAAGCCTACAGACAACAGGTGATTGTTAGACGGCGTTGGCTTCCCGATGGAGGACATAAAAAAAAAATCTTTTTGTTGTTTGTTGCTCTTCGAGAGGTGCAGTTTAACACCAGAATTCCCTCTACCTTTTATTCCCGCTGCTTCCTGACAGGACGAGTACACTTCTGTAGACTGAGCAGAAATTAGACTGTCAAACAAAACAAGTCAGCCATGTGACTGTACTCAAACCCAACCTCGCACTGATATGTCTCTTCTTGTTCTCGGAGATGCAAGTGGTAGATTCATTCACCTTTCCTTCACTCATGCTCGGATCCATTGTTAGCCGGCTTGCTGGAAGAACAAAGGATGGAATTCTTTAATAGGAAAGCAATGAAATGTGTTGAGTTGAAGTGATAGTCGACACAAGCAGACGGCAGCACAAGCGCATTATCCGCTCGGTTTGATGCACTGAACGGGACATTTAGTATGCAACAGTCACGTTAACCTTCTAACAATGATACTAATTAATAACATGCAACACACATTTCCTGCTAGTCTTAATGGTAATTATCACATGAGTCTATCACAGAAATGTCACAGACTGCGAGATGGTGCAAGAATGAAAATGGCACTTGACAATGTAATTATTCAGGGCACTCTTCAAGTGTGCTCCAACCATTAAATCACATTGAGGAAACCTCAGTGTTAGGTCACATAATCTTAATGTGCTTTGTTTAAACACTTTTTATATTGGTGCGGCGTTCTTGTGCGAATTACTAAATGTCAAGTTAAATGCTAAACTGATGATCGGGAGTGTGGAAATCTTGTTAAAAACTTAGACACAAACTTCTGCATTTAGTAGATTTAATTACTGAGTTATACTAGCCCGAGGGCAATGTGATGCCTCTTTTTGTTGTTTTGGGTCAAGCTGAGGTTTCGCCTGGAAATTCACCTGCGGAGGCCTATGTAAACAGTAACTGCATTTATATTCTCCACCTGACTCGGTCCTGCCCGGTGTATTCATTTAAACCATTTGACACATGACCCTCAAATTGTCTGCCTTATTATTGCAGTTTTTAAACAAATTGAACATACTGTTTGACATGACACTGGCCAACAGAATACTTAGCCCTGCTTTTCAGGGTTTCTGCTGACACTCATTGTCATACCGCAATGTATTCTCACAAATATGTGCAGTGATTTTTATAATGAACATAAAGTAGTCGTTAATTGATTTCGTACAGATTAAAATGCTGACAGTATTTATATCTAAAATAAATTGGTCAATTTTGACTTTATGCTTCTTCTATACTTTTTGCACTTTTTTAGCTACACCTGTCTAACTGCTCATTAATGAAAATTTCTAATCAGCCAATCCCATGGCAGCAACTCAATGCATTTGGGCATGGTCAAGACAATCTGCTGCAGTTCTAACTGAGCATCAGAACAGGAAAGAAAGCAAACAGACTTTGAACCTGGCATGGTTGTTGGTGCGAGAAGGACTGGTCTGAGTATTTCAGAAACTGCTGATCTACTAGGATTTTCACTTACAACCATCTCTAGGGCTTACAGAGAACAGTGATTCAATGCCATGTCATAAAGCACGAATCATCTCATACTGGTTTCTTGAACATGACATTGAGTTCATTGTAATCAAATGGCCTCCACAGTTCCCAGATCATAATCAAATTGAGCACCTTTGGGATGTGGTGGAACGAGAGATTTGCATCATAAATTTCCAGCTGACAAATTTGCAGCAGCTGCTTGAAGCTCTCATGTCAATTTGGACCAAAATCTCTGAGGAATATTTCCAGTACCTTGTCGAATTTGCACACTGAAGTCTGAAATTTTCGTTAGATTTTTTTTTCTTCTTCGTATTTATATGCAAATAATACAACATGTAAAGAAACCTTGAACACTGAGTCCATGCAAAACATTTCGGTCATACTTCACACATTCACTTACATAAACAGACTGAACAGTACCTAAAGACATTATAATAGATGGTGGCCACGTTGATGTATCGAAGTGGACCATGCTTTCTATTATAATGTCTATGGGCAGTACGTCAAATATGGACACACACACACACCAAACAGCAACAGGGGAGAGGTGCACAAGTGACTGAATCCAGTCACGGGTTCTCAACTGTCCGTCACATTCTGTCTTTATTTTATGCACCGTGTTTGCCATAAAGGTTTCTGTAGCTCAAATGGCCGCATTCTGTACTTAGCTTTTCACTTGTATGGTGGATCTCAACTGTCAAAATACCCACGAATTGCTTTTTCGAATGCTAAAAGTGAAAAAAAAAAAAAAAAATCGAACCTGGTTGGATTTTTTTTATGACGGACGAAAAATTGGGGGGCAGTGTGTCAATACAATTGATTCAACATGACGTCGAATTTATTTTTTTAAAGTGTGAAAATTATGGACAAAAATGTTGAATTAAGTGTGCAAAAACTGTTATTCTTCTTATTGAATTTAAATGCAAATATATTGTTTTTTTGTTATAGTGGCACATTTTTAGAAGTCCAACTGTCACAATCACCAACTATCTAATCCTTGCAGATCGCCGGAGAACTACAGATCTGTCACTGAACTGGACTACAAATAACATCATGCACCTCATGCACACCAGTTCTTGATTCCCTCTGATTACACACACACAGCTAATAAGTTGTCATTTATTGATCTCACTAACTATTTATACACCTCACTTTTACATACATATTGCTGAGTCTTGTTTACCCTGTGTAGCATTCAAAGTGTTTTTCCTTGTTTGCCTTGCTGTTTTTGATCTCCTTGCCTTGTTTTCACATTTTAGATATTTTGCAGCCTAGCCTGAGCATTCACCTGTGTTTTTTTTTACTTTATTTTAGTGATGATGAATGAATGATTGAAGCTCTCTCAACCAGTGAACCATTTAACTCAATTGTATTGTATTGTTTGTTACTTGATGCTTTCCAAATCAAAGCTTGATGAGGACCACTGCTGGTTAAAGTTTGTGAAAGCACTGTGTTGCAAAAATGTCAAATGCTCACAACTGACCAACTCATTCATGTAGTAATACAACAATAGTAATATAAGCATATTACCCAATTACTCTAGTTTTTTTTACATATAAAGTATGTTACATTACACCACCGATGACTGTAGTAAAATCCAAGGTATTCATAAATATTTACATTTATCTAATCCAACTGATCCTATACCCTCATTCTGAGAGTGAATTGAACTGGCGATTCCTGCATGGGAGGTGAAAGCTCTAAGGAGGAGGCTATGAGTGAGGCATTTGCACTGTATTTGTCAACTGCCTGCCATTACACATTATACAAAAATTTGCAGTGCCATTTTTTTTAAATAATACTTTAATACAATTTAGTATGGTTCAAAAGCTTTTTACTGTAAATTACTATAGCATTTTAGTTGAATTACTGGTGTGTGAAACCTGTGCAGTGCTTTGAAACAGTAGAAATGTATGTAATCAATGCCAATCTCTTGCTATATGCTTTCCTAACCCATGAAGGTGTTAAACCTTTGAATCAAAATTCGAAGCAGTCCCGTGGGCATATGCGAAAATTAAGCTTCGAATATCACTGATCACGTGATTATGATTCAATTAATCAAGCTCCGGTACACTGCTTCATGGCGAGATATATAATTTTTTGATACATGTTTTGAAGCCTCGGTGTACACCATCACTTAGCCACATCACTACTTTGTTTGATGGATTATCTTTATGCTACTGTTTGCAGTAGTATCTGGTTGCATCACTCAGCGATGCAATGTCAGACACAATGCACTCAAATGGAGCTAGTGACGTCACTGTGAGGGGTAGGGTTAGGGGTGGGGTTAAGTGAGCCCATTAAAAAGCATTGAATACATCCCAGATTGCACTGCATCAGGTCTACATCCAGACCCCTCTTCCTGTTTTTGACCATTGCCTGCATGACTTCTCTTTAAATAAACTGCATGTGGATCCTCATTTTCATTGTCAGCGTCCGTCCATTTCACCAACGTAATAGTATTCTTTCATTCATTTTCTTTTTTCAGCTTAGTCACTTTTATATAATACTATATGAAGGTTAAATTGTAATGTGCAGTACAAAACATTAATAATATTCCATGTTATTTTGGTCATATGGCTCACTAGATAACCTCAAGCTTCATTTTCCTAGTACTGTTATTATTGTACATGGTGCAATCATATAAAACACTGCAAGATTATGTACAAGTCACTGTTTTCACTAACCTTTAGTGGGTGAGATGTACACAAGGAACATAATGGACAACACTTTATATAGCAAACAATGTGATCTCACTGAATGAAAACATAACCCATACCGCACATCTAGTCTCCTCATTGAAGTTGTGTATCTCACCTTTCTCTTCCTGTTACGCTTTTCAGTGTGAAATATATCACACAAAGAAAGCAGTGCCAGTCTTTCTTGCCTGTCAAACTCGATGTTTGTCTTGGCATTGTTGTGAAATTATGTGTGGTAACACTTTGTAAGAAAAGATAGAAGTGTTTTGAGGTCCCCATCCAGACAACCTCACAATGAAGTGGAAAATCTCATAATATCTGTTTCCCTTCTCTCACAAAGGCGCCTTCATTTAATTATTTATTTCATTTGAGGCCAGATTGTAAAATGCAAATAACACACAATGCCAGAAGTAAAATATGCAGTAATTAAAATACTACAGTATGGATTTGTGCTGTACTGTAAGGAAAGGGTTTATTTGGTGTGGTTTCATCTTTGAGGATCGATCTGTCCTTCCTCATAAAAACAGGCATGATGTGAGGCGGATGTCAACGCTATCGTCGTCTTCACAAAATCTGGAAGACAACAGAGGTCCAGGGGCGCTTTTTTGATGAATGTCAATACTGAGATTGTTTTCACTTTTCACAAGGAAACTGTACAGAAATATAATATGATCCAGTGGAATTATCTGCATCGGTAATGAAAAATTAATGCACACATCTAAACTCATTTCTTTTATTTGAGTAAGCAAAAAAAGACGTATGCACTGTGTCTGCATTTTAGTCACCTTAAACATTACTTCAGGCAAGTGTGTTTGTTGAAAATTTAATTGACCGTAAAACTGCCATTATCAGCAGTTTATCATAGTAAAAAACGAGCCCGCGTGTCTCATGAGCGAGCAGTGCAATAAGCCAAAAAGAAGGAAAATTCACCCTTGATTTATTTCATGCTGAATACAAGTCTTATTCGAATAGCACCATTTGCCTTTCCGAGCGAATGTCCGTGCATGCTCTGATTAGCTAAACGAATATGGCCTATTATATTAATACGTCCTGGAGGAGATGACTTGTGATTTAGGAGACAAAAATTCACCATGATGTTCATTGCTGGGAATCATCCTTGACATGTTAGCAGGACCAGCGGAGCCCTGCGGCACAGTTACCACCAGCAACCCCACAGTGTGCTTTTGACTTTTATCCGTCTAATTGAATATGCATATAATGCATTGCTGTTTAACCCAAGATAAAGCCACATGCTAATTAAATCAAGTCTTTGATTGAGGACATCTTAACCAGTCCAGACTATGTTGTATGAATGTGAATTCTTAATTATTTCAAGCACTGAAAAACAAAATGGTTAAAATGTTTTTTTGCATGTTATGGTTCCAGCAACATTTCTGTAAAAGTCTAAAAAGGTACCTATTAACACAAATTTGCTGCACTTTTCTGTTTAATTAAACACCAAACATTTATTCCTTTTCATGCAAATTATAATTATGGGGCAGATTATCCTTTAAAAGATGGCTCATTTTGCAGTCAACTCGAAACACTTTTAGCATAGTGCAAGATTTATAAAGTAATAAACGTTTATGTTGCATTTAATGACTCCACATATATAATTGTTTCCCTGATGTAGTAAACTTGCTTAGTCTGACAAATGAGTCAGTATATTTAAAAATAAAAGTATAATAAATATAAATGTAAATAATATGTATTTAATTTTTAAAAAACATTTTAAGGTCAACATTATTAGTCCCTTTAAGCTATATATTTTTTTTCAATAGTCTACAGAACAAACCATCATTATACAATAACTTGCCTAATTACCCTAACCTGCCTAGTTAGCCTAGTTACCCTTGTTAAGTCTTTAAATGTCACTTTAAGCTGTATAGAAGTGTCTTGAAAAATATCTAGTAAAATATTATTTACTGTCATCATGGCAAAGATAAAATAAATCAGTTATTAGAGATGAGTTTTTAAAACAATTATGTTTAGAAATCTTCTCTCCGTTAAACATTGGGAGACAAAATAAACACGGGGGCTAATGATTCTGGGGGGCTAATAATTCTGACTTCAACTGTATATACATATATAAGATGCTTCTTAGTTCCAACCATTGGAGATTTCACTTTGAAGCTAGTGCAAAATGTGGAAGAAACAGCAAAATATAAAGACTATTCTATAATATTATATAATTTTAAATAAATTATAAGTTAGCAGCTCAAATACACAATAAGAAAGGGCTGTTTTTTAAACCTCTGAAGAAAATCTCTTGAAAAGCAAAGGTATTCTGTGGAAGTTATGTTGTTGTTGTTGTTGTTTATAGATGCACACAGACTTCTACTCCTAAAATAAAGACCTCTGTGACAAACATCATTAACTGAAGCTGAAATCTTAACAACATCACACAACAAATTACTGAACGTGTAACTGACAGTAAATAACAGTATCCGCATCATTTATTCATGCTGCGTTGCATGCTGGAAGCTTGCAAATAGACCGGCAACATTCGCCAATATGAAAATATTTGTTCAGACGGACACATTTGGCTAGTTTGGACAGAGGTTTTCAAGGGTATTAAATATTTTACATTTTATATGAGAAAGAAAGAATCCAGCATTTTAATTTATACAGCAAATGTCATTTTGACCCAAAACTTATAACACACACATTTTGATATGTAAAATATATGATAAAATGATACTGACTGTAAACTCATTATAATAAAAAATGTCACAGAGTTTACAATAAAGGAAGGTAAATGTGTATTTTACAGTCAATTGTAGTCTCACAAACATCAAAGTAATCATAAAATAATAGAATTCTACTTCTAAATAACATTTTTTTAATACAACATAACAGTGTATAGATTCACAGTGTTGTAAATTTATCAATAACTTCAAATTAAAATAGTTCTAAATAAAACTGTTTTAAAAATCTCGGTCACAAGTTAGATTGCACCTACATGCCAACTAAATCTCATCAGATTGCAAGTAGACTGTTAGGTTGGGGTTTGGGTTAGTGTAAGTTGGCATGTACTTGCAAAGTTTCTGATAGTCAGTTAAATATCTGTTGAAGTTTCAACATATATTAGTCTACTAATACTCAAATGGACCATCAAAATAAAGTGTTACCTTATACAATTCATAATTTACAGTTTTACATTAAAATCATATTAAAAGCTCAAACTAGGATTGTTATGCACTTCTTGATGAACCAACACAAAACATTTTAAAAAGAGTTTAAATGAATACTTCATCAGCAACAACAGTAACTTCAGCATGAACATAATAAACATAGCAAGTCCTAACACCTCGTCATGTACAATTAGTCCGCTCATTTCAGAAGACTGAGTCTCGACACATAATGACACAACAGGTCTTGTGAAAGCAATCAGAAATCTCGTTGTCTGTCTGCCACAGTGCCTGGGCTGGAGATGATGAGCTAATCCTTGGAGGGCCAGTTCATCTGCTGATGGAGGCCAGCAAATCTGAGCTTAAACTCTACATGGTGCACAAGGTGATATTGACTACTTCTGCTCCACTTGAGCAGAGATATATTGCCATTTAATGATGGAACGACAGGCACAACAAAGCTCAGTCTGCAGTGTCTCTCGTATCAAACATTTCAACAAGCTCTTACCAACATAAAATCAATCCTTAAAAATTAGAACAACTCTTTGATTTAAGTAAATAAGTTAATTAATAAAAATATCACTTTTAAATAAGTCACATAATACATGTGACATTCTGTTTTGACAAAGATGTCAGACTGAACCTTACAATTCCAAGGTGACAGAGTGTGAATGTATTCTGTATAACAAGAATTAAATATTTAAACATGCAAATTATGCATTATAAAAGTCTGAATTAATTTGGATACATTTTCAGAACAGAAATCAGAAAATTGGAGGAAGCCATCTGCACATGTTTTTGTCTTCAAAATAGGTTGTTTAATGTTTGTTAATGTTAATATACATATATATGGGGTGGCATGGTCGCTTCGCAGTAAGAAAGTCGCTGGTTCGGGACCCCACCAATAGACATTTCTGTGTGGAGTTTGCATGTTCTCCCCGTGTTTGCGTGGGTTTCTTCCAGGTGTTCTGGTTCGCCCCACAATCCAAAGACATTCGCTATACAGGTAGGAGAATTGGTTGAACTAAATTGGCCATGTTGTATGAATGTGTGTATGAATGAAAGAGTGAATGGGTGTTTATCAGCGCTGGGTTGTGGCTGGAAGGGCATCCACTGTGTAAAAAATATGGCAAAATAGTTGGCGGTTCCTTCCATTGTTGCAACCCATGGTAAAGAAGGGACTAAGCTGATGGAAAACGAATTAATGATTAAATGTACACTAACAGGCCACTTTGTACACCTGTCTAATTGCACTTTAACGGAAATTCATATTTAGCCAATCACATGGCAGCAACTCAATGCATTTAGACTATCTGCTGCAGTTCAAACCAAGCATCAGAATGGGGAAAAAAAGTGGTTTAACTGACTGAACGTGGCATGGTTGTTGGTGCCAGATGGGCTGGTCTGATTATTTCAGATACTGTACTGCTGATCTACTTGGATTTTTTTTTACACACAAGCAACTCTAGGGTTTATAGAGAATGGTCGGAAAAAGAGAAAATATCCAGTGAGCTGCAGTTCTGTGGGCACAAATGCCTTGTTGATGTCAGCGGCCAGAGGAGAACGGCCAGACTGGTTCCATCTGATAAAAGGGCAACAATAACTCAAATAACCACACGTTACAACCAAGGTATGCAGA
This sequence comes from Danio rerio, assembly GCF_052040795.2. Classification (NCBI taxonomy): domain Eukaryota; kingdom Metazoa; phylum Chordata; class Actinopteri; order Cypriniformes; family Danionidae; genus Danio; species Danio rerio. The sequence continues at coordinate 31,529,012 of NC_141034.1, read as the reverse complement.
ATCTCTAAACACACATCATGTCCAAACTTGAGGAGGATGGACTACAGCAGCAGAAGACCACACCAGGTGCCAATCCTGTCAGCTAAGAACAGGAAACTGAGGCTACAATTTGCACAGGCTTACCAAAATTGGACAATAAAACTTTGAAAAACATGTCTGGTCTAATGAGTTTCAAATTCTGCTGTGGCATTTGGATAGTAGGGTTAGAATTTGGTATCAACAACATAAAAAGCATGGATCCATCCTGCCTGGGTCCAGGCCAGTGCTAAGAAGGTGTACCTAGTAAATTGCCTGATGAGTATGCCATGTATGCTATGAAGTATGAAAGTGGGGCATTTCTTCCAACATATTCTGATTTTATTTTTACAAATGTAATTTGAAACACCAAATACCTTACAAGCATTTAATATAAAATGTTCTATGTAAATTTTACAAGTACTGGTTTTGACACATCGAAAACTATAATTGAAATATACAGACAAAAATTGAAAAACAACAATAAAATGAAACTTAAAAATACATTTAAGCGTATACTATAAACATTTTCTTTCCACCAATCATTAACAACATATTACAGTTGAAATCAAAATTATTACACCCCCTTGGAAATGTTTTTTTTTTTTTTTTTTTTTTTTACCAGATGTCTGATAATAGTTTTTCTTCTGGAGAAAGTCTCACTTGTTTTTTTTTATTTCGGCTAGAATAAAAGCAGTCGAAAAAAAACTTTAAGGTCAAAATTATTTGCCCCTTTAAGCTTTTTTTTATAGTCGATAGAACAAACCATTGTCATACAATAATTTGCCTAATTAAAGCCTTTAAATGTCACTTTAAGCTGAATACTAGTGTCTTGAAACCTATCTAGTAAAATATTATTTACTGTTATCATGGCAAAGATAAAATAGATCAGTCATTAAAAAGAAGTTATTAAATTATGTTTGGAAATTTGTTAAAAAGTCTTCTCTCAGTTGAACAGAAATTAGGGAACAAAATAAACAGAAGGGCTAATAATTCTGACTTCAACTGTATAAAAAGATTGCAAAGATGACCAGTGACTGTATAAAAAAATTGCAAAGATGACCAGTTAAAATAAATAAATAAATAAATACAATATATATATATATATATATATATATATATATATATATATATATATATATATATATATATATATATATATAAATAAACTATATAAACATGTATGTGTTTTTCTGACTATCTTCTGATTAACTGATGAGCTTTTCATCTCTCAGCTCTTCTTATCTATGATGTGATAAATCCTTATTCCACTAATTACATCAGTTCATACAGTCATTAAAGAACTATTATTTGGTGTGAGGTGTGCCTGTGCTTTTCTCTCTGGGCTCTGAGGTAAAGGTGATCATCAAGGAAAATCGACACAGTTTAATGGGTGCCACAGGTAACGTTACTGTGCTCGCAAAAGACCATCCTTAATTATCTTGTACCTGAACAGCATAATAAACCACATGTTCTATTTGCCCAAAAAAGCACACTAGCGTATTAATTGTTGAAAATGTGTTTTTAAAAGAAAATAGTAATAAAATAATAATTCAGTCATAAATATTCATAACGTTAAAAGCAATACAGTGATTTCTGGGCTCAAACAAAGAAGCTTTTGTCTTTAGCATTACCATTGCTGCTTTCCATGTAAATAGTAACCATGGCATGGTTTTGTCTAACAGATTCACATTCTCCAAAGCGAAGCAGATCACCCAGACACATAAAGCTATCACCTAGGGGACACACACAGATACAGACTCGACAAACAGAATGGCTATTTGTCACTTGGCTGTTTGGAGCTGCTGTAATTGCCATTGTTAAAACACATCTGTTACATCTCTCAGACACCTTTCGGTTTTTAATTAATGAAGATTTGGCTTTGTCACCTCACGTGTGATGGTAACAATAAATCAGCATGCGGCGATAATTCAAACATAACCAGGGTGATCGAGACTGCAAAAACCGCTCGAGTAGATATATATACACGGCAAGTCTTTAGAAATGAGATTTTTACTGAAAATGCTTGACTGAAACAGTTGCTCAAGCCATACAAAGGTTTAATGAGGACCAGCAGTAAAAGGCTAGTGTATGCACCATTGATTTTAAGGCCTTTATATGAACGATTATAACCCAGTCTGAAATTCTTGAAAGCGCCATGACAAATCGGGAGATATCTGCAAGCAAAAGACTCATTAAAAATCCTGCTATGCTAAAGTGCTGTCGTTAGACATTATTGCCCTTTTTAAAACTCAGTCTCCACCTGATGACACTAAGAAAAAAAAGCCATTTTGTATGATAGGGTGCATGTAGACACTAAAATCAATGCTAGATATGAAAATAAAAATGCTAATTCACTGGTTCGTTTTGTTCTGTGATTATGCTGGTGCTATTGCAGAGTAAAATGAAAACAGCAATAATTCTTTATAAACATTTCTTATAGTTTAAATGTGTATTGTTTAAATATGCTTTGCTGATGTTCTCAAAGACAGAACCCACAAGAACACATTTAAATATTTTATTGATGCATGTTTTGTCGTAATTGTTTCCAACAAAGTGCCTATACAGTACATTGTCTTTATTGTAAGTATATTAGCCTTAAAGCTGAGTATAAAAGCCTTAAAATGTGTAATTCAGAAAGTTAAAATGTTATCTAATATGTGGGTTAGGTAAATTGTGGGTTAAGCATGTTTTTTTTTAGGCATATTGGATTACAGGGACACAAGGTGTCTTCCTGTAAACCACCTTAATAGAGTATGAAGTCATGTCCCTGTAAATCCCATAAGCCTGTATACACACACATTACAGTGTTCTGTACTTTGAAATAAACATGCAAAATAATCATACTTCATTTGTCAGAAACTATTTTAAACTTGAGTAGATGTCTTGTAATTCTTTTCAACTAAAGTGGCAGAGAGGTTTATTTGAGCTAGAAGGAGAGAGTGAACTTTGCTTAAGCCACCAGACTAACCAATTTTCCTCCTGATTTGTGTTGCTGATGATTTTATATATTTTCCTGATGCATTTTTTTTATCATAAATGTTTCCAACAATGTTTAAAGTGTCTATACATTGGCTTTGTTGTGAGTATATTAGCTTTAAAGGTGAGTATAAAAGCCTTAAAATAAGCAATTTAATAAGTTCAAATGTTATCTAATACCTACCTACAGTATGTAGGTTAGGTAGTTCCAGATTATCCACAGGATTATATATGCTCAATTATAATCACATAAATGAATTAAAACCTGTGGCAAAACCTGATTGTCAAAATCACATCCTGTAATGTTTGCTTGTTAGTCTTTTTAAATTACAGTAGCACAAGGTGTCTTCCTGTCAACCACCTCAGTATGAATTCATGACTCTGCACTGTAAAAGCCAACAGTCAACTTTATTAAATGAAATGACTGTAGTTAACCCAAAATTCACTGAAAGTTAATTCTACTCATTTTAAGTTTTCAACTCAGTGTTGAAGGTAATGAGTTAATTAAACATTATTACTTCAACTTAAATGGAGTAAATACTCAAATAGATTGATTTTTTTTTTTACTCAAATGGTTTGTAGCAATTGGTTTCCTCAAATGGTTTGAGTTGTCTTAATTTATTGGGTTTTACAATACTCAGTTGGTTTGAGTTCTCTTCATTTATTGGGTTTTACTGCACTCAATTTGCTTTATTTACGCAAATGAAATCAGTTCACAGTACTCACTAAGATTAGTTTTGAACTTAAATGGTTTGTTGCTATGGGTTTGCTCAAATGGTTTGAGTAATTTAACTTTTTGGGTTTTACAGTGTGTAAATCCTATAAGCCTGTAAACACACAGTACATATCACAGTGTTATGAATTCTGAAATAAGCATGCAAAATAACCATACTTTGTAAAAAATATTAATAATAATAAGTAAATGAATAAATTAAATTTACTAGATGCTTTGTAAATATTTTCATTTAAAGGGGTGGAGAGGTTTATTTGAGCTAGAAGGAGTGAGTGAACTTTTTTTAAGCCACCAGACTAACCAATTTTGAATAGGCTAAATTCTACAAGGGGACTAACAGACATATGTATAGACTTGTGTTTTGAATCTTTAACATATACTGAATAAATCACTTTTACAATTCTAGCGTGTGCACTAGAATTGTAAAAGTCGCCATTCAGCTGCCACCATTCTGTGTCTGTCCATATTGCTTAGCAACATTTAGAAAGAAATGGTAAAGATGTGAGGTGGCACGCCAGGCTTTTAGGTCAGTTCAACCCACACAGATGAATTTCCATTGGTTGGTGTTTGTTTTAACTGTGTTTATGTTTTGTTGGATCATGGAAGGTCTGAGCAGTGTGATATAATTTTCTAGGGACCAGATAGGCTTAATGTAAGTGTATTCTTACCCCTGAGAAAAATAATTTAATAATTTATTTATTTATTTATTATAGTGCATGGCAATTATTGTGGCAGTGTGGACACAACGGTAAATTTAAATATATTTGGCCAACTTGTTTGATTGTTCCAAAACAAATACTCATGTTATTAAAATATTTATAAATTAAAACACATTTCATGACATTACTCTGCACCTCTCATAAAATACTCTGTCCAATCAAACGCTACCTAGAGTCACTTTAGAATCTCTATTCAATATAGAATCACCATAGGTGTGACATTTACAAGATGGAAAAAGCTCTGACACCAATCGTGTATCTGTTTTATTGTAGGTGAGCAACTGTTTGCATACCTTTATCGAAGGATAGTTATATAAATCAATGTGAGTAGTCCTGCTGTCTCAATGACTTGTTCTCGTCATTTACTGTAAGAAACCTATTTGAATAATGCCTCAGACAATGCTACCATGTTTCATTGTAAAGCAAAACAATGCTGCTAGGATAATGAGATTTAGTTTGACAAATAAATGACCTTGCATGAGCACCAATTTAGCATTAAACATGGTGTTAGTTGCAATACATTAAAATAGATACAGTATAATGTAATTTAATTTCAAATATATCATTAATAAAACTTTAATACATCACCTTATTAGTGAGCATGATGAGGGAATGTATTTTCATTAGCTGTGGAGGTGAAGATGACAACTACCATGATGTATTATCCCTTACCGCGATTTCAAGCTGAATATAAATGTCTTGGATTTTCCTGTTACTTTGAATGGTCAAAATTTGGAGCAAACAACATGAAAGTATAGCTCCATGCAATGGATGCCAATAATGATGGTGGGATAATTTTTTGGCACACTTTTGACTTTTTGGTATCAGCTGAGCATTGTTTAAACCCCTGATAGCCAATAATAAAACAAGTAGCATTTGGTTTCCATAAACATTATGCTGTACAATATTTTATTATTGAATATAAAAATAATTCTAGAGCTCAAAATCTTTAAAATTCAACAAATCAAACCAATTACCATCTTCATTCATTTTATGATATTCATTAAGAGTTGTATTATCACAATGATCACACTTTTTAATAAGGTTTCATTAATTAATATATTTACTAACACAAAATAATTAAAAACAATATGTGCACAGCATTTATTAATTAATCATAGTTCTACATTTCCTAATGCATTATTAACATCTAAATTCATGATTGTTAACATTAGTGAATACACTGTGAGCTAACATGAACTAACAATGAACAACTGTTTTCATTAACTAACGTTAACTGACATAAGCAAGTACTGTATTAAATTCATTAACAAACATAAACTAAGGGTGTTTTCTCACCTGCCTTATTTTGTTCGATTAAATCGCACTAGAGTTCGTTTTCCCTCTTGGTGTGGTTTGTTTGGGCTGGTGTGAATGTAGCAATCACACTCGAGTGCACACCAAAAAGTGGACCAAAAGATACCTATATGCTTTCAAACGAACCCAGGAGTTTGTGGTAAGAACATGTTCCGAACTAAAATAGACCCAACCGCAAAAAGTACTGCACCTTTTTGGACTAATTCAGCTGGTGTAGGCCAATGGGATGCCCCATCTTAGGGGGTTTGGAGGAAAAATAATTGTTGACAGTGCTTTACCGACAATTTTAAACAGAGAGAGAGGAAAAAACATTACCTGATGGATCGTTGGTAATATTTTCAGAAGATGACCATGTCGCAGTTTAGCTAAATTAAATCACGCTTCCTGAAGTCACTTACGATGCAGTCGCGTTTCATTCTCGAAATGTATAGTTTGTGATGTATACAAACTATATAGTATAGTATGATGGGTACAATCAGCCAGCGCAGTCGTCTCTCCATAGTAAAAATCGACATTTTGTGTCCGCCAGTTTGTTTACTTGCGAGAGTTCCATTGGCATTTTCCAGCATATTAATTCTGACCAATAGAAAAGCAGTTTATGAAATATGTTCAATAACATCTGGCCAATGAGTGATGTGGATTTTGTCATATGACTGCATTATTGGTTATTTTCAACTGGTTTAGACCAAAGCAATCAGTATGGTGTAAAAAGGACTCAAAAACGGCAGAAAATTTCTACAATGTACCATTTGTTGCCTTTGGTCCGGACCAAATGAATCGAACCACAGATGTGAAAGCACCCTATACTAAACTAAACTAACATTGAAATTTGTCTCACAAGGTTAAGAAAGCCTGGTTTATATCAGCTTAAAGGGCCATGAAACCCCCTGTTTCACACCTCTTGTTTGGAAAAAGTCAGGAAAGTGGGTGTGTCTAGTTCTGTTCGGGTGGAAGTGTTGGAAGAGGTAAAAGGGGAAGGATTTGAATGAAAATGGGAGTTTCCATTTGGGCACGCAGTGATTTTCACAGAGGAAAAACAAACACACACACAGGGGAGAAAGACTGACTGTATTTAATGATGGTGGAATGTTTGATACTGCACAACGTATAAGAGAAAAAACCTCTGCATTTCTTGGTAAGATGCACTCGGTAGGTCAGAAAGCCGTGTGTGTGTAGACAATCCTGTCTCAAAATGTGGTGAAAATTAAAGACGACGGTCAGCAATAGTTCGCTTGCGATGTTCACGTTTACACTCAGAGAGCAGCATTTACAGCGGATCTTTTAGTCCATTATATTGTAGTGATATTAACGTAAACTAAGTAATTTAGAAATCATTTTGACTAAGGTCTGTCTTTGAACACTGAAAGAGTACTGCTGATGATACAAACTATAACTTTGCCATTTGAATGAACAAAGAAAGGGCACTGATCGCACACACTTATGCTGTGTTCACACCAGACGCGGAACGCGCGGATAAATCGCGCTATTCCGCGTAAATAGCCGCGTGAACATTTGAGTTTACTCACTTCGTACGCGCGTCAAACCCTGCTTCATTCGCGTGTCAAATTCACATCAGAGCAGACGTGGATTCGCGTGATGGGCAGGGCTTCTGTCTGCCCGGTGACTCTAGCTTCATAGCTAAATGGCTAACATGGATTTTATGAAGAAAATAACAGTGTTTATGTGCTTTATGAAGACTGCAAAACAGCGTCAATACGTTTAGGGTCGTGTCTGAGTCCACTACATTCTTTCAGAGGTGCATCCAGCTCTGTGAGCTCATAAACTCCTCCAGAAACTTAACCTGGATGACGGAGGCTTTCAGCGGTGCTTCTGACTGAGCCAAGCCGAGTTTGAGGAACTGTTGTCGGTGAAGGCTGGAGGTTTTCCCTCGGAACACTGACAACAGGTTCTACGTCACAATCACGCCCCCACAAGAGCAAGCTTCTGATTGGTTAACGCGGCGCGAATGTACGCTGAAGTTCAGATTTTTGAAATCGAGAGATTCGCGCGAAACGCTCGTTAAGAGCGTCAAACGTGCAAAACGCTCAATTCGCCCCCTGCCATTCGCGCAATTTGCGTCATTCGCGCCGCAGGATGTCTATTCGCGCGTTTGCATTGACTTAACATGTAAATCACTCCGCGTCTGATGTGAACGCAGCATTACAAAACCTGTAGAGACAGGACAATCAACACACACTGGAGCTACGTTTTTTTTTTTAAAGGAGACGAGCAGCAAATCTGGATTTCACTATTTCCAGATGAGAAAAGCTCTTGAGTAAAAAATGTTCCGTACAAACGTATTTCTGCCGCGCGTCGCATGCATTTTTGATCCACACTATGAGTCCAGCAGCACTCTCATAGAGAGAAAATGAAAACAAAATCTTCACTGCAGCAAATTATAAAAGCAACACAGACGACCCGTATCTCCAAACAATTGGACAAGTGGCAACACAACGTGGGTCTCTCTGCCATCAGAACACTGTTTCAGGTACAGTCTTCGAAGCTAGCATGCATATGAATGAAGTTGCAGTGCATACATAATAGAGCGCTCTGATTGGTTTGAACCAAGTCTTACTCATGAATGAATACGACTTAATACAGGCTAAGATCTCATTGCCGTGACGCAGCTTCAAAAATTAGTTTCAAACCGAAAGTACGAATTTGCTCGAAATAACGCAAAAACAACCAATTTTCGCTTTTTAGTGAAATATGTGTCCTAATAGTGTTTTTAGCAGTGTTTTTAGCAGTGTTTTGGTGTTTCGTGACCCTTTAACATATATTTTTGATTCAATGTAAGCTGTACACTGTTCATGATTTGTGTTCTCTGACCACATATCATCTATTGACCAGACAAATAGTGAAGACAGAACTTTTGAGACTATTGTGAAACTTCTCAAAGAAATAAAAGGTGAGAGATGTTCACCTTGGATTGTGTGAAATTCCAGGGGACACGCTGTCCATGTTGTGCTGGGAAAGACAGAGGTGTCAGTCAGTAAGAGCAATCAGAGACACACGTACAGAAGGTCAATGCTTACATGACAACCATTCCAGAAAACTGATTCAAGACAAATAGATGGAATTATTCACAGCCATGCACAATTTTGGCCAAATAAACAAATCATCACAAACTAAAGCATTTTTGTACATCTTCCTCTTGACTATGCTTTGCAATAGCCAAGTTAAAAATGACTAGAGAGAGAAGGTGAATCTACTATGACTTCTACTGAGGTTTATAGCAATACATCACAAATTCACTGCAACACGGTGGCTTAGAGGTCAACACAGGGCTCACAGGAGAGTTCAGGAGACGGGACTGAGCTTTATCTATGAAGATGGCCTCCTCACTGGACACTGAACTCACCTTGTCAATCATCTGTCAGTGGCATTACAGTTAATCGACTTTTATATGTTTTCAGGTCTCATGTACTATGGGGGCAGGTGGCTCTGTGGGAACAGCTGTATACCGTGCCCTGGATGATTCAGGTTTAAATTACGCTTTAGGCCCTTCCTGTGACCGCTGTTAGTTTGCCCTTCGGCAAAGCACTTAATGCTCATCTGGTCCAGGGGTGCTATGCTTTGACTGCACCTGGGCTCAGATAAATCTTTACTATACTGCCCAAAGAGTTCTATATTTGTGGAGTATAAATAAAGATATACAAATAAATACATTGTTTCTTTTCAGCTCTGTCCCTTTATTAATCAGGGGTTCCACAGTGGAATGAGCCACCAACTTATCCAGCATATGTTTTACTCAGCGGATGCCCTTCCAGCTGCAACTCATCACTGGGAAACATTCATACATAGTTATTCACACACATACGCTACGGACAATTTAGCTTACCCAATATAGCTTGCTCAATTCACCTGTACCGCATGTCTTTAGACTTGTTGGTTAAACCAGAAGAAATGCATGGAGAACAAGCAAACTCCACACATAAATGCCAACTAACCCAGCTGAGGCTCGAACCGGCAACATTTTTGCTGTGAGGTGATCATGCTACCTATTGCACAACCATGACGCACCCTAATAAATACAGCAAAAAAAAAAAAAAAAACAAAAAAAAAAAAACTTTATTATATATAAAATATGTAATAATATCACACCAAATATAATTGAAATTTAAAGTGTCTTCTTTTATAATACATTTGTTCCGGGTAATAATGTTCTTAATTATCTGAAAAAAAAAAAAAAAAATCAAATAAAGAATGAAATGAACTGGGGCCTCATGTATCAACGCTGCGTACGCACAAAAACTTTGCGTACGCCAGGTTTCACGCTCAGAATCGCTCACGTTTGGATTTACTAACAATGAACTGAACGTGGGAATGTGCGCAGGTTCACGGCAGCTTTCTGGCAGGCGTACGCACATTTTTTGTGCGTGTCTGTTTTATTTCCATTGGCGACTCCTAGAGGCAGTTGTGTTAAATTCTTCTCTACAAAGTGTCTGATCCTTGCAATGGCAGCTGTATGAGACGGGTTCATATAGTAGGTATGTAAGATTTCCATACCATACAGTTGACCAGCTAAACATTAAAGCGCAAATTGCAGCAGTCGCAATGTAATCTGAGCAATCTACCGCACACACATTGCTATAAAGACACTATCTGAAGATGAATTTGCATGCGTGAATCAGAAACATTTCCATTCAATAAATGTGCAAATAAAATATGATGCACAAACTTATTGATGATTCCTACTTGTCTTTCTCTTGATAAATAGTGGGCAAAATCTGATATGTAGCGGGGGAAAAAAGAAGAAAGAATTTATCAGACGCTGGATTCGAGCCGAGTTTACGCTCGAATATGTCTGTACATGATCTCAGGCTTCTTATGAGGTGCGCCACTGAGACCGCTTAGGGTATTGCAACATTTTTCAGTTATAAACCACACTATTTCTTTTTTAAATGCACTCAGTGCGATGTTCAGACCCAACTGTGTTAACCGTATCAGCTAAACTCCCACTCTATTTTTTTCTTTTGTTGTTAATTCCGGAGAACAAACTTGCAAATAACACCGCTTTTCTCCGGTCTACCTCCGAAAGCAGCACCTCCATTTCACATTCTGTTCAAAGTTTCTCTTTTTGCTTGATTTTGCTGTTGCTTTTTCGTTGGGTTTTGCCATTAGCATAGTCATTAGCATATTCATACGGGGGAGGAGGCAGGGAGGGGTTTTGTGCTCGTGCATGTTGCGCTCAGTTTCACGTTCATTCAGATGTACAAAAGAATATGCGTGAGATTCGGCGTACGCAGTGTTTCATACATCTGAATTTTTTTCTGCGTACGCACATTTACAGCTTCGTGCGTACGCAATGTTTTAGTAAGATTTCCACGCAAGTCTTCGTACATGAGGCCCCTGATGTTTTTTTTTTTTTTTTTTACTAAATCCGGTCCAAACTAAATTCTTTGAGTTGTTTTCAGCAGTTCAAAACGTTTTGGCTCCTAAACACCTATGAGCTACCATTGGTCCATTGGTTACTACTCAATCAGTGGGTGTATTTTAGAACTCTGCCTTCTTTGACATACGATTGATTCTTATCTCATACCCATGAGATCAGGCAGGAAAAAAAAAAAAAAAAAAACATCCAAAACAACAACATCAACTAGCAACATGAATACACTGAAAGTCAAGGAAAACAGTTTGTACAGTATAGTGGTGTCTGTACCTGTACCATCAGTCACACAGAGATTTTAAAGACTCAGATTGGGTCAGACAAGGAAATGTACAAGATCCAGTGGTGGAAAAAGTACAGAAAAATCATATTGAGGTAAAAGTACTATTAATTGCCCAAAAATGTAGTGCAAGTAGAGTAAAATTATCTGTCGTAAATATTACTCAAAGTATGAGTAAAAAGAGTAGTGAGTATTACGTTGTAAAAAGTTGATGCATTTGCATGTAATTTGGATGTATGTGTAAACGTAACATTCTGTAGTGCATTTAGTTATTGCCCAGCAGGCACACAACATCATAAAGTGTTTATATTATGTGACCAAAATTCAATGTCTAGCCAGTGTCTAAAAACAACGTTATTTTGATGTCCAATACCGATGTAAAATGATGTTGATGTTTGGTTGATTTTCGATTGTGTTAAAAATCTAACGCCAAGCCAACATCTTCAACCAACATCATATTGACATCAAATACTGACATTTATTCATAATTTATTATTTTGGCAACCAAAATACAACATCTGATAGACGTCATAGTGGTAATGCCCACCCAACGCCAAGCTGTAACATCATTAGACATTGATATTTGGTTGATTATTAGGTTGAAAATTGGACACTGACATTGGCCTAACACTGAGTTCTGATGTCAACCCGATTGCTGCATTTTACCTTTTGCAAATTACCTATGTCAAAAGGTAGTTCATTATGGTGCACTTTATGTGCGATTTGATTGTAATTGAAGAATAGTTAAAGTAACTGCAGGTTGAAGGAAAGTAGTGGAGTAAAAGTACCAATACAGCACTAAAGATGTACTCAAAGTAAAAATACACATTTTTAAAACTACTTTGCAAAGCAGAATTTCTGAGAAAAACTACTCAATTACAATAAGTTGATTATTTGTAATTTGTTGCTTTACTCCACTCACAAGAACTGTCATTGTATAGTACCACTTCTTGTGTATAGTGAGGCATGTCCAGTGTGCGACCCACTATAGAATAGACAGATGTATAGCAAGCTCCAATGTCAATTATTGTACATTGCGTGACCCACTATGAGTCTGCAGTTCATCCTGTCTTTACATAGTTTGCTAATAACCATTAACAAAATTTAAACTGTCCCAGCCTCTGTAGATGACGACTTGTTCAATGTGACTAAAGCCCTAAACAGGTTGTGCAGATGAAGGCCAAAACAGCATAAGGTAAGAGAAGTTGGCCACTTCAAATCTGTGATTTCTTGAATTTTGTCCCTCATTCAAGGACCAAAAAGTCCCTCAGAAGATATTCTGAGTTAAAAGAACATCATTTACAGATTTTTTAAGAGTGGAATTCTCTTTATCGACACTTTGGACCATTTGGACCAAATTACAAAAGCCTTGTATTTGCAAACTTTTTCAAACTTTCTAGTTAGACTTGATCTTTACTAAATGTATTGCACAAACAATCTTAGATAAATACACATATACCATAACAACATTGTTTTCGAGCGTCTTTCAGTCACACAACTTCAGGCTAAAGGCACTTGGACAAGGATCATCATAGCATAAAGTGTGTTGCCATAGAAACATGCCATGCAAACAAAGCACTCAAGAAACGAGTGGGAGCCCTAGAGAACTAGTTGTCATTGTTGCTCTCTATATTCTGTTTTCACACTGCTCATCTTTGTTCATGTCTTTCTGTGCTATCCCCGCTAGCACTACACTCACACACATAAACTAAAACGTATTGATGAACATAATTGGGGTAAAAATAAATAAATAAGTAAATAAAAAAGAAGTAAAAGTTTCATGAGACATTCAACTTAAAGCATTTTAATCAAAAGTTTATTGTAATAAAAAGAGAGCTGTTCTTAGAGCATGTAGTACAACATTAGGGCAGGCTATTTGGACTGAAAAGCACTCAGTCGTATTCAAGAGGACAGCAGATTGGTACAGATTTCTCATGTATTTAATTTCCTGTTCCGTTAGATACTAATAGAGTTATGGTCCATTTTCAGGAGCATGTCTTCCTGTTGACTTTTTCCATGGGTGTGCCGCTGTTATGTTGTTATACTTTGTAGGACTATTTACTTTGAGGTTTGAAACCCGAAATATGTATCTGTGGGCCAACGACGATAGAGAAAATAAATGAAGTGCTTTAATTTGATGTGGTTTCAAATTGATGCTACATTTTATTGGTAGCCGAGATGGAGGATCTGTCTCCTCATTGCCAGAACATCATCTTTCTAGTGGGTGGCCAAGAGGACGGGCACGAGCACAGAGCCATACTGGCAGTGCTTGATGAGGTGCACTGATGCTTATTGTGCCTTATCATTGCTGCCATAAATCCAGCGTCGCATCTCTCCTTCACTGAGACCTGGCTGGCGTGCAGCAGATGTCCCCAAGGTTCAGGTATGGCTTGTATTTATAGAACATGAAAGATGGTCAAATGAATCAATAAATAATGTCATGAATGCTCATAAACATCTCAATAACAAATCCTCTGATGCGCAGATGTTTGAGTTACTTTTATAAACAAACAGCATAAAAGTGCAAGGTAACTAGTTAAAGCAAAGCGCTGTGTGTAAATCTTATTTTCTAAATCCAATGTGCTTCATTTTAAATAAAGCTTCCAGAAGGGTATTATTTCTATACTATATCCAATAGAATAGACTATTTAAAAAAAATAGTATATATCGCCCATTCTCGCTAAAAGTATGTCCAAAAATATAACTATAACGTAAAGTACATTGTAAAGTACATTGTCCACACCAGTGCAAAATTATGTTCTGTTTCAGGATTTGTTTTCTTGTAAAAAACTTGTAAAAAATATATAAGACCAAAAATTATTTTAACAACAGTGTTGCAAATTTACTTTTAAATTTTTTTTAACTATTGTTTCAACACTTTTGAAGATGTGAGCTTTGGAATCTACCAATGGCTCTGATGCATGTCTTTATCGTGGTTTAGCACAATATAAAATTGAATCTTTAAATTTATTATTTTTTTGTTTTAGAGCAAATTTATATATAAAATGTATATAATATAATATAATATAATATGATATAATATGATAAAACATAATATAATATAATATAATATAATATAATATAATATAATATAATATAATATAATATAATATTTAAATGTAATTTTAACATGGTATTTTTATCTGCCTTCGGACTGTCTTTGCCTGAATTCCATAGCACCATTTATAACGAATGTTGCTGTTTATTAAATTATGCTATCTAATAAATAACATTTCGATAATAATTGTGTTTAATCAAAGTATCTGATATTCTGGAAACAGCATTCATTCATAACTACTTCCTAAGTACTTCTTTAAAATAGTAACAGCTATTAAATTATACATTTTGTATTTTTTGGGGACTTGTAGCTATGTGCCATGACTCTATATCAGCCTGTCTGTGTATTATTTAGCATTTGATTTAACTGGTTTGATAAAATATATTCATTTAATTTTTGGCTTAGTCCCTTTTTTAAGTAGGGGTCGCCACAGCAGAATGAATCACCAACTTATCCTGAATATGTTTTATGCAGCATATGCCCTTCCAGCCGCAACCCAACACTGGGAAACACCCATACACTCTTGCATTCACAATTGTGGATTGTGGGGGGAAACTGGTGTCGCCTAGCAGCAAGAAGGTCGCTGGTTCGAACCTCGGCTCAGTTGGTGTCTCTGTATGGAGTTGACATGTTCTCCCTGCGTTCGCATGGGTTTCCTCAGGGTGCTCCAGTTTCTCCCATAGTCCAAAGACATGCGGTACAGGTGAATTGGGTAGGCTAAATTGTCCGTAGTGTATGATTGTGTGTGTGTGTTTGTGTGTGTGTGTGTGTGTGTGTGTGTGTGTGTGTGTGTGTGTGGATGTTTCCCAAAAATGGGTTGCGGCTGGAAGGGCATCAGCTGTGTAAAAATGTGCTAGATAAGTTGGCGGTTCATTCAGCTGTGGCGATCCCAGATTAATAAAGGGACAAAGCCGGCAAGAAAATGAATGATTGAATAAATGAATGAATGAATGAATGAATGAAAAACAGGGAACACAATTAATATACAATGGTTTAGAATTCGCCCACTTTCAGATTTTGTCTGAATACATATGCACATGCAAAAGCTTTTGATGCTAATACAGATACAGATATGTGCTCCACTGCTCACCCCTAATTAGGTCTAGCTCTTTTATTAACTTCTCATACAGATATAGGGGATAGTGGACCTGTGGGAGCAGATGTGCATGTATCCCTGTTGGGCATTAAAACAAGCCGCTACCATTTGGACACGATGTGTTCTTCACTGCACACAATTTATTGCAACTTAAATGTTTAATAGGATCCCCAGTGACGTTTGATATTATGGCTTAGTGTGGTTGGGGATGTGGTAAACACACTGGAAAAATTCAAGGAACCTAATTAAAGCTTCTCAATAACCAAGTCAACATTGTTTTGGGCATGTACACACATACAGTTGAAGTCAAAATTATTTTGCCTTCAAAAAGTCAAAATACCCCCTCCTCCCCTGATTTATTATTATTATTTTTTATTATTATTATTATTATTATTATTATTATTATTATATTTCCCAAATTATGTTTAACAAAGCAAGGTCATTTTTACTGTATGTCTAATAATTTTTTTCCTTCTAGGGAAAGTCTTAATTGTTTTATTTCGGCTAGAATAAAAGCAATTTTTAATTCTTTTTGAAACCATTTTTGGGTCAAAATTATTAGCCCCTTTAAGCTATTTCTTTTTTGAATAGAATGATAATTTTGACATTGTTTATTGTGTCAGATTGGATTTTTTTCTTCTTCTAATTTGATTTTGCAGAAGTTCTTATGCAGTTTTTGGAGGAAAGGTTTCCTTAAAGAGCTTTCAACTTTGCAAGGATGTCAACTTACACTAACCCTAACCCTAACCACAATGCTAACCCCAACCTAACAGTCTACTCATTATCTAATGAGAATTAGTTTTCAGATAGATGCAATGTAACTTAAATTCACAAATGGACCATCAAAATAAAGTGTGACCAAGCATTTTTGTTGTAATAATAATAATAATAATAATAATAATAATAATAATAATCATCATAATCATCATCAACAACATCATCATTATCATCATATTAATGTATGTAGAGAAAATAATTTAACAAAATAACATGTATGTAAAATTTGACCAACATCATACATAATAGTTTTCTTTACCCCTGACATATTGGTTATGGTTAAGATTAAATGGTAAAAATACAGAACACATTTGTGTACTACCATATTTAAGCATAACATATTATAATATGTATAGTCGCTGTTAAATTATAATCATTATTTATGTACTCTTATATCTAGTATGATTCATGGCTATATTTGCATAAAATAGGTCCTCATTCAGCTGCGACTAATGTAATGGAAGTTAAAAGACAAACTTAACAAACACCGACGTCATTGGCGGTCTTTGAAACACTAAAGGCAAGATCTTAACACATGAAGCTAGAAATGAGATTATCCTGTTTTCCCCAAGGACTTTTGTTCATATAAAATCTTGGCATTGAAACCAGAGTGCCTTTTACACAAATTTAATAAAAGCATTCGTGATGAAATTACCTAATGTCTATTGACATTTTATCGAGCCATTATTAAAAAGGCCCAGGATCTAGTTATCATTCTCTTTCAGGTTTTAAAATTGTATCGAATCCGTTTTATTGTTTGCCAATCATTTCAGATTAATCAAAGCAGACATTGCAATTTCTGTTTTTGGCTGTGGCCAGTTTTAATTTTGTCAGATCATTTGTCTAATTGGTCAGTGACTTATTCAGTTCAAATGATGGCAATGCATTATGTGTATAGCAGTGCTATGGTTAGGCTCAGGGTTGAGTGAGTACCTGAAAAGGATTTGCGTCATCCAGTCAGGTGTCTTGACTTGAGACCTGCAAGGACAAGTCACCGTGTCCTTGAGCAAAGCACCTCATATAGATTACTCCAAAGGAACTGTCCTTGTAAAAGTCCACAAGGCCATGTCTTATGAAAAAAGTGCGAGTGATGCCATTTAATAACGAGCGATTCGATTTTATTTGAACCCCCAATAAAACTGACTGAAGACTACAGTTTGTTTACACTTATTACATAAAAACTCTTTAAAATATCATTAATGTTAACCAAATACACATCTTTTGAAAGGTCCAAGGATTTTTATCTTGGTTTTATCTATTTTATTTTATGTATCTGGATGAGTATAAATAAATAAATATTAACAGTTTAAAGAGAACTTTGAAAAGTGAACTGTAGTTTATGTCATTTTTTTTTTAGCTTATATTAATCAAACAGACTAAAACATGAAGTTAAACTATATATTCACTTGTAAAACTTGTTAAAAAATATTTAAAATAACAAAACGTTTGCTGTCCTGACTGTCATTTCAATGTTTGCAGAGTTCATAGAGTTTATGGCACACAACAACATTTAACATCTAGCATACAGTTTCTTTCCCCCCCCCCCTCTAATGTTGTTGAAAATGTTCCTAATGCAGCCTGTGGACTGACTATGATTTGTTTTGTCCCTTTTTAAGATTGTGGCTATGCGGCAATAATGAGCGAAATGCAATAAAAGATTCAAGAAAGCTTATTTGATCATCTCTGCAGTGAGAACAGTCGACAAAATCTGCACAGTAAATAATGAGCCAATCAAACTTTTAGACACGAGATCAAGGCAGTCAAATGTACAAACCTTACATGCCATCTGTTGTTAGTATGTTTCTTCACCTTAGAACAACCTCCTCCGCCACCCCTCCACCTCCAGCCCCAAACACACGCAGACACCCGCAAGCACACACTCTGAGCTTGAGCCAGAAGCCCCACTTCTCTAAGAATCAAACAATTAAGAAAGTTGCTTTCCTGAATCCACCAGCTGGATGCGCTTTAATCTCAGATTCTCTGCGAACTAGAGAGACAGTGGTGCAAATTATTTGCTTGTTTTACATCACATCACATGTCAACTATAATGATGGAGGCCCACGCAAGATTTCAGCGGACAAAAAAGCAGCATGCGTATGTCTCAGTAAACCCACGAGAGCAGCAGCCTGTGAAGCAAAACAGCTTTCACTTTCATGCCTTTTTTTTCTCCCTCTCTCTCTTTCTCTCTCTCTCTCTCCCTCCTTTTTTTTTTAAAAGTTTCAAGTAAAATTCTCCATTAGAATGGCAGCATGAAGTATAGTTCTGCAAGCCTTGAGTCGTTTGAAGAAGTACTTTTCTGTTTAATGTTAGAAATGCATTACTTTTAGATGGAAAGCTGATGTAGAAGAATGATAAAAGAAATATCTTTCAATCTCACTGTTATAAATTGAATTATGAATGTTTAGTATTAAATAGCAAATATATGCAACTTTAATAGTGGAAAAATGATTAAATAATATAATTAAATTGATTGATTGATTGATTGATTGATTGATTATTGAAGTATGAATGAATAAATGCAGCCGATGAAAGCATATTGTTGCCTGAGAGTGCAATCTATGTATGTAAAATAGGAATTTTTTTGAAGCCCTTCATAATTCAATTTGATTTTATACACTAGATATGAGCATACAATGACTTCTGGGAAATTAAGCGAATATCATTTTTTACCAACAAACAGAATTCCAATTATTTAGATGCTTGCTGTGAGAATTCAGACCTGCAGAATAGGGTCACATGTATGAAGCCCTCTCAAAGATTCTCCAAGAGCTTTGCATGAATATTGAATACCAATCTCCATATGAATAAATATTGTGAGTGATGTGAAGGAAAAAACACATTATAAAACTCTTAGTGGTTTGTTTTGCATCTATTGTTTGTAAGCATTTTTTTTGTGCCACATTTTGTGTTCATCCAAACGATTAAGTTTTATGGAAGCCTGACATTACAGAACTATTATAACTGCAAGGATCATCTATATGCAGTGGCAGATTTAGGCTCGGGCAATATGGGCGATCACCCAGGGCGGCACTGGGGAGACGATGAAAAAAATTAATAAATAAATAAAATAAAATAACGAGGCGTAGTAAGCTTGGAGATATGATTTACTTTATGCAAGTGTATTCATTTAGAGTGGTAATCCCAGATAAAGACGTTAGGGGCTATTAACATCTGGTGTCTTTTGCATGCACAAACCGAAACAACGCTGGTGAGAGAAAACTGACCCATTCGCACATAAAACCATCCTGCGCACCTCACATGCGTTGCTCTACTCCCGGTGTGAATATCGGTGGTTTCAGCCTGATCTCATGAGGAAATTTAAGTATTTTACGTTTTGTCAGTTTAGTGGCTAATTCATACAAACTCGTACGAGTTGAGTCATACGAAAATATCCGATTTTAAAAAGAAGGCGTGTTGGTGCCAATAGCCTGGTTAAGTGCGCCGACATATGGCACTGTGGTCCTCGTGGTGACCCGAGGTCCTGTGCCGATCCTTCCCCTCTCTCTGCTCCCAATGCTTTCCTGTTTTCCTCCACTGTCCTTTTATAATAAAGGTAAAACCCCCCTAAAAAATTATTATTAAAAAAAGGAGGTGTGGCACCCAACTCTGCCCAACCGTCATTGGGTGCTGAGCAAGTTGTACGAATTAGATCATACGAATTAGCCACTAAATGAAAAAGTTACGAATTGCCATGAAATTGCATTGGTGGTTTACATGCATGCTGATAAAATACACGCCGCTTATGCACTGTGAAACCAGAGTAATTTTTATGTCGGCACAAAGCGAGCTTTGCAAGTCAATAAAACTAAAAAAAAGTTACTGTATCATATAATAAAGCAATAAAGCAGAAAGTAGAGATGATGAGTCAAGGACATAAATTATTATTAATAATAATAATGATAATAATAATAATAATAATAATAATCAGATTTTTCTTTATTTATACTAAACTATTAAAATATGTGTTTTTGGGTAGTGGGGCATGGCCATTGTCTAGCAACGCCCCTGGGGGTTACTTTAACGGGCTATATGATGGTATGTAAGAAAGGTCCAGATGTAGAGAAATATTAGTAATTTCATTTCAGTTTGTTTGTATGCTGTCTGAATTGTTTGTTTGAGAAAATTACATGTGTTCCAATGGGAGTTATGAAAATTTGACCACATAGTTTATATATGGTTCTAATTTGTTTTTTCTTTTTTGTTTTCTTAAGGGTAAGGGGGGAGGGGGTGGGTAGTTAGATATGGGGGTGGTTCGCCTATAGGGTGTCATTTAAACTACAACCGCCACTGTCTATATGTAGGATAATAAATAGAAATTCATGTTCACGGGACTTTGGGAGTATAGCATGGATTTAAACCTATTTGTACTTGACAAAAGTAATGTTAAATATCTGTTATATTCAAATATATAATAATAGCATTCAAGCTTATTTAAATAAATCTTAGAGAATATCTTCACAATCCTTTCATGTACCCACATCAATCTGTGATTTCCTGCCGTGCTGACCAATTTGTTTACGCCAGACTAAATAAGTGGGACAAAACTAGATTATCTGTCTGGGGAGCATGCAGCGATAGTGTTTGTTAAGAAGGTTCCTAAGGAGGTTGTTCGCTTTCAGTTTTGCACGGCCTGCCTTTATCAGTTTTACCATTTTGAAAATGTATGCAAAAGCAGGAAAAAAGAGAAGAGGACCATGCCTTTGTGTCAGTCTGGATAAAAATGAAGGAAATTTCATTCTGTTTTAAGTAATGCTGAATGACAAAAGGATGAAGAGGCTTCAGCAGAATCTGACGAGATGGGGAGATTACCAGTGGGGGAAGATTCTTAGAGATGGCAGTCTTTCACAGCCCACTTGACTTAAGCTGTCATGATACCATCAGATATTCCACATTGCCCTTTTTTTACCCATATAATCTTTTATAGGGTGAATGTCATACATGCAGAAAAAATACATATCAAATTCATGAAGCATTTATTTATCTTCAGAGCAAGAAACTATCTCTGTTTTTCAATCTTTAAGTAATTCTCCAAGCTTTTTGTTTTTATTTTGTTATTCAATTAAACAGCTAAATTGTCACACACAAACCAAAATACCAAAGAGAAAATGGTGGCATAAAGGAATGTGCTGGAATACTCTGTAATGGTCAAGTGCCACAAAGAATTTTCACCGAACAAAGCATGAAATCAAAAGATGATCCAATGGGGCTGTGCTCTGACAAATATGACCCCCTTTTGAGCTCATTTATTGGGGAACTGAAAACAGAGAGGAGAAAATGTGTGTTTTTTTCGTGGAACTTGTCAGAAATCACTTGTTAAAGGTCCAAGATTTTATTTATAACACTCTTGCTTATGTGTCTGTTATTTGTCATTTTTATTTTACCCATTGATATAATTTTGTACCTGTTTGTAGAAACAACGGTAGACGGGGAAACTTGTTGTGACATAAAATGGTGGACATAACAAATGTCCAATGTGCAAAGGATGGGACCATAAGATGATGCAAAGGTGCTGTACTCTGACAATACAGGCCCCTTTCTGAGCTCATTTATGATGGGAGAAAAAAAACACAACAAACTAAATAAAAAAAAAAAAAAATGGCTTCTAAGGTAGAATTTGTCAGAAAGCACATCTATGGGTGGTGAAATGTCAATAGTGTTTACCAAACCCTTAGAGGGTTGTTTATCTGTTAGTCTTTTTTTATACCATTTTGTATCTGCTTGCTTAGACGAAGAGTCTGTCATGCAGTGGTGGCATAAATAAATGTGCTGGAAACCTCGGTGGTGGTCAGATGACAAACATTTATTGTACAAAGTGCAAAAAGGGATATACTTTGACAATTACAGCACATTTTATGATTTATGACTGAGAACTAAAAAGGTCTTTGATGGCGAAAATTATCAGAAAAGATTTCAATGGGTGTTAAATGTCAACTTTCAATACAAAACTCCAAAGGGTTTGTATGCATTCAACTTCAGATTTGCTTTATTATTTTCTTATTTTACTTTTATATCATTGTGTATCTGTTTATACAGCAGTAGACAAAGACCAAGTAAATGGAATGTTCTGGAAACTCTACCAATTTTCAGCTGAGAATTGGAACCAAATTACAACACTGTTAATAGTAAAATAAAATGCTGAGTTAATCAGAACTTGAGATATATGGTATTTTCACAATTTTGGCCTAAGCCACAAATACAGCAATAACGTATATATTTTTGCATATACAATGTTTAAAGTAAACACATATTTAAATCAATTTAAATTGCAAAAATATTATAAAGTACCACAGGTAACACTTTACAGTAAAATCCCATAGTAAATGTTAGTTAATGGAAAAGTGAGATTTATTATTTGTTACTAATACATAATTAGTTAAAAATAATACTGAATTTATTAGTTATTATTTACATTTAATAAAAACGTACAACACATATTTAGATTGCAACTACGATTTCAACGCTCAGACATTAACTAAGAAATTAACATAATCTATAATTAATAAAAGTTTTGTAGTTTTAGCTTAGGCCAAATTAACGTGAACACGTTTTAAGCTAACCATAACTCTGCAAAGGCAAACACCACTGCAAATATAAGGTAAATATTCTTAAAAAGCAGTAATGATTCCCAATATTTTGAAGTAGGTGTCACGGTGGTGCAGTGGGTAGCACAGCAAGAAGGTAGCTAATTCGAGACTTGGCTGGGCCAGTTGGCATTTCTGTGCGGAGTTTGCATGTTCTCCATGCATTTGCGTGGGTTTCATCCGGGTTTTCCGATTTCTCCCACAAGTTCAAAGACATGCGGTACAGGTGAATTGAGAAATTGGGTAAGCTAAATTGGCCGTATTGTATGAGTGTGAATGGTAGTTTCCCAGTGATGGGTTGCAGCTGGAAGGAAATCTGCTGGGAAAATTCTATGCTGGATAAGTTGGCGGTTCATTCCACTGTGGGGACCCCAGATTAATAAATGGACTAAACTGAAAAGAAAATGAATGAATGAATATTTTAAAAAGCCCACGGTATCAATATTGAGCCTATTCATCATAGTGTATTTAATTATTAAATATTGGCTCATGTTTATTTGATGCATATGTTGAAGATGGCAGTTCAAAACTGGGAAACCCACTTCTTGATTTTTTTCCCCCCAAAGTTTGTGTGTCTGTCAGCGCTTGTACTGACTTTTTAAACCTTGGTTTTAAACATTTCTTTAGCTATCCTTATTTTGAAGATTTCAATGCGGCTTCATGAGTAAATTGTTACTGTACCGTTTTCCAGTAGTCAAAACCAAATGTGAGTCAATTTGCATACAGCTGCTATCTTTTTTTTTTATTTTAACAAGGAATGTCTTGGTAGTGGCCAAGTGCCATGACAAATTTGCACCGCACAAAGCAGGGAATCATTAGTTGATCCAGATGGACTGTACTCTGACAATTATGACCACCTTTTGAGCTCGTTTATAAAGGGAAACCGTCTTTCATGGCAGAAACTGTCAGAGTGTTGAAATGTCAAGTTTTTCCACAGCGCTTGCCATAAACATGTGTCTTTGTATGGCTTGTTCAATATGTAAAATATATTCATTGAAATCTTAAAGCTGACAATGTTACACTTTTCCTTTATTAACTGAGGCTACAGGAATCCCGCTCCGCTGATTTATTTAATGAAACACTCAAGTGGCTCTAGGGTACCAAGGCACCAAATGAATAAGGCGTGCACCGCTGCTTCTAAATTCAGATATATCACCACAATTAAAAAGGCCAAACTGCCTGTTCAGTATTCAGATTCGGACTACAAAATGCTCCTCCACAGAAGCTTGTGGTATTGAAAAGATTATTATGCATCAAAGACATTTGCAAAAGCTCTGCCCACAGCAGCTCATTGCTTCTCATTCGTGGCACTACTTCACTT
Organism: Danio rerio; assembly: GCF_052040795.2. Classification (NCBI taxonomy): domain Eukaryota; kingdom Metazoa; phylum Chordata; class Actinopteri; order Cypriniformes; family Danionidae; genus Danio; species Danio rerio. Next base: position 31,504,747 of record NC_141034.1, on the reverse strand, counting down.
CTGCACTAGTTAGATGTCACTGGGGGATTGTTATCGGGACTGACTCTTCATTCCGAATTGGAAAGTGTCAGGGATCAGTGATTTTAAAACTGGTCATGGGGCAATTTTAACTACCACAAAGGCAGCGTGTTGCAGGCTGGAAATGATAGTGACAACTGGAACGCTCGTACAAGCATCTTCCATTGCATCCTTTCACTCGTTGGTGACATAAAACCACATTTTGCTTTTAAAATCTTGAAATCTCAAGCACTCTTCAAGATAACATTCGTAAGCCATCAAAGGCTGCAAATGCAGTGAATGTGACGAGGTGGAGTGTATACAATAGACTTCTTAAAGAGTCATTAGCTAGGTAATTCACATTCAAAACAATGCCTCGCCAGATCCAGGCTTGGTCTTCAAACTCTTAACAAGATGCAGAAGGACTGAACATTGATTTTGCTGCACCTCCCTTTGGAGCAATAGACAAAATAGATGGTGCAGAAGCTACCTTGGAACAATATTTTTTTTAACAAGAGTATATATATATTTTTTTTTTCCAGTGTAAACATTCAGCAGATGTGGAAATGATTATTAATAAAATAGCAATCAGTAATATATCATGTTTTATATTACAATATAAAAGTGATATCATTAATTTACAAAACCAAACTAGGGCAGCACGGTGGCTCAGTGGTTAGCACTGTCGCCTTAAAGCAAAAAGGTTGCTGGTTTGAGTCCCGGTCTCCTGACATTTTATCCTACCAATTAGAACATGCTACCAACACTGTATTTGAATGGTTCTGAGGTTGGGGTTAAGGATTAGGTAGGTTAGGGTGATATTACAGCTTCATATCACACTACTCCACATTAAAATTTACACTGGTAGGAAATCTGATGAGTAGCATATTGCGTCATCAAAATGGGCTACCTACTTTTTGAATGGGAGGTAGGAAAATCTGTCAAGGACAAATTGACAGAACACCGGTTGGGCCAGTTGGCATCTCTGTGTGGGGTTTGCATGTTCTCCCCGTGCATGGGTGTTTCCCAGTACTGGGTTGTGGCTGGAAGGGCATCTGCTGCATAAAACACATGCCGGAATAGTTAGTGGCTGATTCCGGTGTGGCCACCTCTGAAATAGAGACTAAGCCGAAGGAAAGGGAATGAATGAATGAAAAGCAAACCGATATCGTCTTGCCAAAAATAACATTTTAAAGGGATAGTTCACCCAGAAATGAAAGTTTTTATTTTATTTTGTTAAACACTAAAGAAGAGGGTGGCGCGGTGGCACAATGAGCATTGTCACTTCAAAGCAACAGGGTTCCTGGTTCGAGCCTCAAATGGGTCAGTTGGCATTTCTGTGTGGAGTTTGCATTTCCTCGCTGTATTGATGTGGGTTTCCTCTGGGTGCTTCGGTTTCTGACATGTGCTACAGGTGAATTGGGTAAGCAAAATTTACAGTAGTTTGTGAGTGTTTGAATGAGAGTGTATTAATGTTTCCCAATGATGGGTAAACATATACTGGATAAGTTGGTTGTTCAATCAGCTGTGGTCACCCCTGATTAAGCCGAAAAGAAAATGAATGAATGAACACTAAATAAGATATTCTGATTAAAGTTCGTTAAACAGCTCATTTGCTCATTGTCTTTTTTTTTTTTTCTTTTAAAGTCTTTACATTTGATATTAAGGCTTAAAGGGCAAATACTTAATTTAATTAATGGGGCATATAATTCAATAAATGTATATAAAATCATATAAAGCATATCATTTAATAAATATTACCATATTAATTGCATAAAATTAAAATCTGCACTGGACCAAACATTTAGCATATATATATATATATATATATATATATATATATATATATATATATATATATATATATATATATATATATATATATATATATATATATTCATAGATATTTATCCTAAAACATTAAATAAAATGTTATATTATAAAACTTTTACTTTCTCAAACATCAACATATTGTTACAAAAACCTTTTTAAAAATTAAATTAATAAGCAGATTGATTGTATTTCTTGATAAGTAATGCTTCAATTAATGATCTGCCAGATTAAACCTTACGATTTCAAGCGGAAAATTACTTTAGAAATAGAATCTGCATTTGCCCTGTTTGATTTACCCAAACTTGCAAATTAAAGAAAACTTAAATCATTTACATTTAGGGTCTCTTTCATGTTAATGTATGGAAGAGAACTGTTACACGCATAATATTTGCTGTATGGAATGCAAAAACTTTAAAGCTTAATTTCTCAAAATCATTCAGAGTGCAGATAGAACCTATAATTCCAAGATGATTATATATAATTTAAAAGCAACTAAGCTATATTTTTTTATTATTATATATAAAATTACTAGTCACATGTGTGATTGAAACAAACGCTGAGACTTTTAGATAGTCACTCAATAAAGTTGGAAGATTCTTGTTTTTCTAATACAAGTTTCTCCACCTGTGTGCTATTCTACAAGACTTTTGAAGATATTGGAAAAAAATATATATACAGATCAGTCATTTTTTAGTGTTTCTTTTTCTTTTATTTTTATTTATTATTTGGGGTTTGCATAGGGGTTTGTTATCACCTTGCATGAAAAAGAGTAGCTTCAAAACTGTTTCAAGTAACACAGCATAGGTCTGGAATGTTGTTGAAAAAAGTAACGATAGTTAAATTATTCCTTAAATGTCCTTTTAGCTCAGAGCTGTATCAATCTTTGTGCGCTAATTAGCGGAATTTTTTTTATTGTTGGTTTTCTGCATATTTGGCAAGAAGCTCCTTTCAATTGTACCTCAGACACATGACTTGGAATTCATTGGTCACTCAGTAATTGCAAATAACCAAAACACAACAGCTCCAGACTTTTCAATCACTTCAATTGAGCTTCGCAGACGAGATAAGCTTTTGATGTTGGTATGCACTATTATTTGTTTTCACAATAAAGCTGTGAATATAGACACAGAGACTATGACATACAAAAGGTTCCTGTAGATTCATAGCATTCAGCAAAGATTTATTGTTCCCTCTCAGTTTTTTTTTTTCTTTTACAGTGTGCCCTTGTGCTGGTCTTTGTGAGTATCCACTTCCTGTTTGAAAATCAAGAGTGCTGAACAACTTCTATTTATAAACCGTTTAGTCCATTTCAGACGATATGCTTGAATAGTCTTCCTGACTGTGGACTGATGTCCTAGTTCTAGACTTTGTAGCCAATTATTTTAACGCAAGCAAGGTTTAGGTGAAGTTTTTCTTTATAAACCAGGACAAAATAATGAATTGTATAAAACAAACAAACAAATAAACATACACGCATGCAATTAAACATGTCATTTCAAAATAAATGTCCTATGTCTCCTGGTTCACCATTTACTCTGTCTGGGAAACAAGTGGTTATTAACTACAAGTTTAAAATACTCAACACATGATTTCTTCAATATGCTGTTAACTTTCTTTTTAAAGTAAATATATAAGTGAAGCTTTATAAATAAATTTTGGGAGGATCACATGCTGTGATTGATCACGACTCGCATTAGCAATCATTGATAAACCAATTAGATGAATCCAACCCTACAAAAAATAACCCATTTTATCTTACCTCCCTTATCTATCTTATCGTCCGCCATCCACCCAATCTCCTCCTTTTCCTCCTTTATCAAAGGGGGCTCTCATAACCTGATCTCAGACACAATTCTACGCTAAGTGACCAGGCAGGAGCCATGGGCTCAAGTATCTCTGAGCACCGGGTTCTCAGCAAGTTTGACAGCAAGTCAAACCTGCAAATAATATCAAGCAAAAGCTAAGTGTAAACTCTTGAAATGTTACACTTCAGTTCCACTGTTACCAGTTTGTCCAGTGGCTCACCACATATGTTGGAGGATTTGAGATGCAGATCGGAGTTAACCGTGAGGATGGGGTTCGAGTCCAGTAAAGAATGGTTCCAGAAATCAGGTAAGACAAAAACAAAAGCCAAAAACTAAAACAAACAGGTAAATAACAGGGTGAAAATGTGCTAAAATCTGATCTGAAAATGTGGTAAAAACCAGACTGCAACTACTTTTTTCTATGGTTTCTCTGTACAGCTTAGGGAAGTGCTCGTCAATTGGTGCTTTAAAAAACACTATCAGTTGGGTTTAGGGAGAAGGGTAGATAGGGGAATTGGTCGGTTGGTCAGTGAGTCAGTCAGTTAGTCAGTGAGTCAGTTGACAGCAGCCTCTGATGGATGTACGTGGAAAAAAAGCAGGTACAAAAAGAAACTTGGAATCTCACAAATCGTAGAAAGCGGTCTTCGACATATTATAGAAAGCAAAAACTGCAAAAAAAAAAAAACATTATTTAAGTATTTGTCATATTCCAGAAATGTATAAAGGGGTATGTAGCCAGAATGTACACTTAATGGTGATGAAACATTATTTCACTTATATTTAAACTTGTCTTTCCAAGTTATTCTAAATTTTGAGATAATAACTTCAGTCAACTTAATTAATCAACTTCAATCAACTCAACTCAATTTTTAGACAGAATACAGCAAAATGGGACATCTCATCTTTGAAGCATAAGAAAACGTGTATGTGAGCAAACTTTGTGAATTACGCCAGCAGTCACACGATATCATAAGACATCAATATTAGGTTAGATTTAGGTCATGACGTCAGGTGTCCCCAAAATTCAATATTTAGTCAATGGCGAAAGGACAATGTATTTAGACGTCCATAAAACAATGTAAAATAACACTGATATTTGTTTGATTTTAGGTTATGTTGGAAAGCGACCAAAATCCAACATCTGATAGATGTCATAGTGGTAACATCCACACAACGTCAAGATGTAACATGATTAGACGTTGATATTGATTGATTTTAGGTTGATTTTACATTGGGTTCTGACTTCAACCTGATTTTCATTTCCAAACAAAATCCAATGTCCCAACGACGTTGAGGTGTGTTGGGGTACAACGTCAATAAGACGTCAAGTTGACATCCTGTGCCTACAAGGACTGCAACTGTGGCAGAACTTGGAATGGATTATTTTGTTTTGGTTTCAGCAGATAAACTGCCACCTAGTAACAACATAGCAACAGGTATTACAGGGGCAAGCAAGCAGGTTGATTGAAACAGCATTACATTGAATGTCATACTGATCTTTTGTCATACTGAACTATTCATCACCATGAAGTAAACTTACTGAACCCACATGCACATGAGCCTGAGAAAAAAAAGAAGCTAATTTTAGTATATATGTAAAAAAATGCAGACAGCACTTAGAGGCTTTTACTTGTGAACTCTTCATGTTTAGTTCTTTCTAACATGTAAAGTGTTCAATGTGTTGCCCTTGTGATGCAAAGATGAAACTGAGATTTGTTTTGTCTTCCTAACAAAATACAACACGTATCAAACAAAGCAAGCACAAAGCTTAACACTCGGAAAACTTGAGAGAACAACTTATTACGCATTAAACTTCAGATCGTACGATGAGATAAAATGAGTGGGGATACCAGGAAAGCAAAATGGCCTCTGGGCAGAATGTCTGTCTTACACAAGCAGAGCCTCTAGGTCGCTGCAGGCAACATTCACGGCAAATGACAGGCCCTGGATGTTTCTCTGAGCATCTTGTGAAACTCCATAGAGCAAACACTGGGCCAGTCACCAACATGTGTCAACGCACTCGAGCCCTGTCCCCATCAAGCAGAAGATGCAAGACGGAAGCTTCACAGACGAGCGATTCGATTCCTCTGATCGTTATCGGTACACTGCTCTGTTTTCACCAAATTCTCCAAAGAAATCATTTCACCTTGGGCTCAGTCTATCTGAACCTGCCTGTGTTATTCAAGTATAGAAGATATTATGCGCTGGAAACAGAAGAGAGTAAGATGTGAGTCAGATGCCTCGGAGGGACTGTAATGTTTTAAGAAGCGCAAAATGAAAAGCTCCCTTTTAAATTAAAAAGACAACAAGAAAATGGCAGATATATTTGGCAGGTCATGGAGAGTGTTAGTCACTGATACATAAAGGGACAGAGGACAACATTTAATGAGGCCTTGAATGTGTATCATTAACATTTTCAGTGGCCCCTAAATACAACACTAACCTCTTAACACCCTTTACTGTCATACTTGCTGGACACACCACACGCAAATAAACACAATCGCATACTCATACGCCATTACTGATAATGGTGTGCTACTGAAAGCTTCCTCTTTGTTTTCATAATGATAACCAAATGACATTTAACATAAAGTATATGGTGTGTAGCCATCTGTATTCAGCGATGCATAGCAATTGTTCCATATGCTTTTCAAGACATAGACGTTTTAGGCATGTTTGACGTCTTTTCTAATTGAACACTGCTCACTTGTGTTTGCTTAACTTGCAAATGACAATATCAGCTTTTGTCAGCATCATCTTACCATTGCTTTTAAAAATGAAATACCACAAATACTTTTTTATTGACTTGAAAGGTGGCTACACCATACTATACATTTCTGATGCACTGTAAAAAATTATTTTTAAAAGTTTAGTAACTTAAAATTTTAAAGCAACCGGCTGCAAAGAAATTTTGAGTCTATAAAGCTTCGGTGGTTGAAGTTGTGCTAAATTATTTTAAGTTGACTGAAAGGGCTGGTTTAAGTCAAGAATATTTTACGGAATAATTTGGCACAAAATTTAATTCTATATATATATATATATATATATATATATATATATATATATATATATATATATATATATATATATATATATATATATATATATATATATATATATATGTGTGTGTGTGTGTGTGTGTGTGAGCAAGTAAACAAGATGATTTTCACATAATTATGAAGCAAAAACACTAGGCTACAAGATCCAGTTCTCAAAAGTCTTGTGCACAAATGTTCTTTGTGTTTCATGGCCTTGTTTCAGTGACTTCAAAATTTTAGGTTTTCACTAAACACTCATAAACGTTTCTTTCTCAAAAACACAAACACATACAAACATGCTGCTTCAGGTATTATTGTAGCCCAACTTGTGCTGTTTACAGTGTTATCACACCTTATCCATTAATATGCTTTTAAGAGTTAAAACAACACAAATTTCAATGGATGTCAAAACTTCTGCATGGCCCCAAAACACCCTTAGACCCTTGAAGGTTAATAAAGGGACTAAGGCTCCTCAACTGAATTTTCAACTTTCATTGCACAAACAGTTCCAAACATGCAGTTACATCATTTTTCTTAGTAAACTCAACTGAGCTCAAAAATATTACGATTTTATATGATTTTACAATTTGTAAGTTTGAGTTTTTACACACTAGGATCCATTTATTTATAACAGTTCTTTCTGGTTCTTGATTCTGATTGGTTGAAAGACGTATGACATTACAGCCTTCACATTTAACATTCTGCTGGAATTGTTTCTCAAAGCAAGTACCGCGGCGAAGCTGAGAAGATGAGACTGTAGTTGTTTAGATTTTAAATATGCATTTTATTGATAAAAATAGTGTTTAAATGTAATGCTTTTTGGAGATGAGATATTCTCTGTTGTCTAATGTGCAGTATGCCTCTATAGTGGTTACATTTCATTTTCCTTCGACTTCATCCTATTATTCATCAGAAAACGCCCCAGCGAAATTAACTTACAACTTATCCAGCATATGTTTTACACAGCGGATGCCCGTCTAGCTGCAGCCCAGTACTGGAAAACATTGATACACACTCAGTCACACACATACACTATGGCCAATTTAGTTTACCCAATTCACCTATAGTGCATGTGTTTGGACTGTGGGGGAAATCAGAGCACCTGGAGGAAACCCATGCCAACACGGTGAGAACATGCAAACTCGAGTGGTTAAATGTGTAATGTAAATTGTTTTAGGTATGTCAAATGGCAATAATTGTTCAAAATCATCTGTTATTTTGCTTCAGAGCTGATATATTTGACTGCAATGTTTTATCATCACTAGACATGACAATACTCTCCATCAGGGGTACTGAATGTGTTACTTAAAAAAATATATATTTGAATTATTTAATTGCATCATGTATTGTGAAGCAGGGGTACCCAAGCCTATTCCTGGAGATCTACCTTCCTGCAGAGTTCAATTCCAACCCTGATCAAACACAACTTGACCAACTAAGTAGGATCTGAAGGAGCACTTGGTAATTAAAGACAGGTGTGTTTGATCCAGGTTGAATCTAAACTCTGCAGGACGGTAGATTTTCAGTAACAGGGAGGAACACCACTGCTCTACATGACACAATTAAATAATTCAAATACTCTTTTTCTAAAGTGACATTTGGCTTTTTCCCAGCTGTTAATAGGATGATCTGAATCTGTGACAGAAGAAAATAGTTTTAGACACTCTGTGATTGTTTTTTTTATTTTTATTTAGGTATGTATGCCATCAAACTGCTATATAAATGCAATATTAATCTGGGGTTGCCACAGTGGAATGAACCATCAACTTTTCCAGCATATGTTTTACATAGACTCTACGCAGAAATGTCAACATACATACATGTATGTATGTATGTATGTATGTATGTATGTATGTATGTATGCATGCATGTATGTATAGTTGAAGTCAGAATTATTAGCCCCCCTGAATTATTAGCCCCCTGTTTATTTTTTTCCTCCATTTCTGTTCAACGGAGAGAATATTTTTAAACACATTTCTAAGCATTATAGTTTTAATAACTCATTTCTAATAACTGATTTATTTTATCTTTGCCATGATGACAGTAAATAATTTTTGACTAGATATTTTTCAAGATACTTAAATACTAAAGTGACATTTAAAGGCTTAACTAGGTTATTAGTTTAACTAGGCAGGTTAGGGTAATTAGGCAAGTAATTGTATAACAATGGTTTGTCCTGTGGACGGTCGCAAAAAAAAAAAAAAAAAAAAAAAAAGTGGCCAATGATTTTGTCCTTAAAATCGTGTTTAAAAAAATGAATAACTGCTTTTATTCTAGCCGAAATAAAACAAATTAGACTTTCTCCAGAAGAAAAAATTATATCAGACATACTGTGAAAATGTCCTTGCTCTGTTAAACATAATTAAGGTAATATTTATAAAAGAAAAAAAAAATCAAGGAGGGGCTAATAATTCTGACTTTGTATGTATGCATGTATGTAAAGTTGAAGTCAGAATTATTAGGTCCCCTGTCCAATTTTTCCCCAATTTCTGTTAAATGGAGAGAAGATTTCTAATAATATTTCTAATAACTAATTTATTTTATCTTTAACATAATGATAGGACATAATATTTGAGCAAATATTTTTCAAGACACTTCTATAAAGCTTAAAGTGACATTGAAAGGCTTAACTAGGCTAATTAGGCTAACTAGGCAGGTTAGGGTATTTAGGCAAGTAATAGTATGATGATGGTTTGCTCTGTAGACTATTGACAAAATATATAGCTTACAAAGGGCTGATAATTTAGACCTTAAATGTTTTTTTTTTTTTTAATTAAATAAAAACTGCTTTTATTCTAGCCGAAATAAAACAAATAAGATTTTCTCCAGAAGAAAAAATTTTTTTTGCAAAAGTATTTTAAAAAAGAAAACTAATAACCAGTAACTCGAACCAGTAACCTTCTTGCTGTGAGGCAACAGTGCTACCCACTGAGCTGCCTTCCTGCCCTATTCTGGATTAATCTAGGAATAGTGGGAGGAGTAGGGGGGATTATTTAAGACATAGATGACGGTAAGAAAATCTGGTTATTTAAGTACATTTGGATTCATCTCAATGTTAAATCATATGATAGCTAATGTAGGACCTGCCACCATCAATCATAAGCACGTAATCCTCTCGAAATTAGTTTAGAAATTAACTTCACAAAGTTGTTATTTATGACAACAACATTTGTCTAATCAATACATTCTTCTCAACGTGAAGTTGACAAAGGTCTGTATTAGTTCTTTTTAAGGAGATAATAGCTTCATTTGTTGTGCACTTTGATCTTTACAACCTTGCACTTTGCATGCAGCTACATCACACATTGCTTAAAAGTCAATCTTAAAAAAACAAAACAAAACATACATATAAGGTGATTTGACAGCAAGTTCAGTAATACCAATACTGAAACTAAATGCACATAACCTGAGAAATCTTCACATAAATAGAAATAAATAAATTGAATTTATAAAATCTCCAGTCTTCTATTGACACATACAGCACATTTTTTTTGTGTATTAGTGCATTTTAGAGACTGTTTCCTCAATGATTACTTAAGTCCATTCACTCAATACTACAAGTCAGCCTTTTGGCAGTCATTGATGTTTACCAGTGCGGAAAGCAAAGTCCATATATTACACTGGGCATGATAATGAATCAGGTCCCTAATAAACACTGATGCGAATTACTCTCAACTAATAAATAAAACAAATAAGAACACCTCACAATGGACATTCCACTGCACACTGCTCAGGGTGTATATTGGCAGATATTCTTTGCTGCTCTCTCTCAGCAGTAATGGGAAAACCCTGCGGGATTTCTCTGCAGGCCAGAACCCTAAAAAACATGAGGGAGCACATCTGGGGCCCAGCAGGTGTGGGATGTCCCATGAGAGGTTGTTGCCAGGTAGTAAACTTCTGGACTAGCTTCCCCCAGTGCTCACAGACATCTAGATAAATGTGATAATCAGCAGCAAGCCCAAAAAAGACCTGCTTGCCAGAAGGGCGTAAATGTGTACTCACCAACATTTTTATATAATTCTTACATACATGTAGTCTACCCTCCTCCTATTTCAGGGCAGACATCATTTTTTATACGGTTGCGCCTGGGGAGAGTCTGTGTTTACAGTGTAGCTGAGGTTTATTTTTGGCTATGTTTATGATTACAGCCAACATGCCGTGTTTAAGGAAAACATTCACCCTTAAATATAAAATTATGTAATCACTTGCTAACCTTTATGTTGTTCAAAATCCTTTTAACAACCATCCGTCTTCTAAGAGCACAAAAATAGTTTGTAAATATATATTTGATACATTTTTTTTTTTTTTTTTTTACTTCGCGCACAGTCATCTGTGTTTTGGTCATGCTGATGAGTCAGTTCCTGTGCTGCAATACCGTTTTTGACTTAGTTGACTTAACTGAATGTGCCCAGGTAGCAGATGAATCTGGCCCAGGTTTGGCATAAAGCTGGAACAAGCAGGCATTCATTCGGCTCTGGCATACAGTATGTGGGCCAAGCATAGCCCTGGTTTGGAAGAGGTGGCATCATCTTTAAGATGGCAAGACATGGGCCAGATGTGAAATGTAGTATTTGGCCCAGATGTTAATAATTGAAATATGGGCCATGTAAGTTTGATCTATCTTAAAACACATTTAAATTATTTTATTGTTTGGAATAAATAATTTTTTTGATGCACAAAGTCATTTATTTCCATCTTGCATCTTCTAATGCCTTCATTTGAATTCAGGAAACATCAAGATTTATTAACCTATGTATGTTGCAAAATAACTGAATTTACATTACATATATTTTATTAACCAAATTATTATTTTACAAATTATATTATTATTATTTATTGCTAACCATCACCATTATTAATGCACCCAAAGCGCAATACTTTATAGGTTTATCAATTTCTTTTCAGTCGTGACACAAAATCTGGCTTCCAGACAATGGCCAAACATCTAATATCAGATCTGCTCCAACCCTGATCAAACACCTGAAACAATTCATTTAAACCTGAACAGCACTTGATAATTACAAGCAGGTGCGTTTAATACGAGTTGGACAGGGGTGTCCAAACTCGGTCCTGGAGGACTGGTGTCATGCATACTTTAGCTCCAACTTCATTCAACACACCTCCCTGGAAGTTTCTAGTATACCTAGAAAGAGCTTGATTAGCTGGTTCAGGTGTGTTTAATTGGGGTTGGAACTAAAATATGCAGGACACCCGCCCTCCAGTACCAGTTTACCTCTGCAAAACACTATGATGTAGTGATGTCCTAAATGGAACACTAATATTTGTACTAAGCGGAAATTCAAACTGTTTCCCAGATGACATTTGTTGGTTGCCAAATTAGTGATAAATGTTCAAACTACCAAATAACACATGCCATGACTATAACCACATTCACCATCAGGAGGCGGTATAATCCCTCTCCTATAGCAGAATTTTACTTTCACAATCCAAAATAAATAAAGTAATCCAGCATAAGTGCATGAGAGCTCCACCCCTTCTGCTACACAGGCAAAGAAGCGGCCGCTGAGTGCATGAAGTGTCCAGACTTCCTTTTAATGGTATAATAAGTGCATCATTCGGGTTTTTAAAGTGCACTTATGACCCGTTTCCACTGAGTGGTGCGGTACAGTTCGGTGTGCTTTTATAGCCGTTTCCACTGTCAAAAGGTACCTGAAATTGAACCGTACCATACGTCTTTCTGTGTACCCTTTGCAAAGGTTACCTAGCATGACAAAAGATTACCAAAAGGTGGAGCTAGACTCGCAGCTGAAGGCTATTAGTTTCCAAAGATATGCTAAGCAGGAGAATAAAAACAAAGAAACCAACATTTTTAAATACACAGGGGAGACATTACACCATAACAATATATACATATAACAATGAGCCATGGTCAACCTGAGCTTAAACAAATTTTATTGTCGTCTTGATGAACAGCCACAAAGCCAAGAAGAAGAGCAGAATCTACCCTGTGCACCCTAATTGTTTACAAGGCCGTCTAAAGTGCGAGTGATTTCACTTTTTCGAGAGAGCTCTATATCTGAAATAACAAACTTTATGAGCTGATCATAAGAATGTGAGCAGGATTATAGTAGTTCTTCTGACTTCTTCTAATGCGAGAGTGAAGTGCAAAAAAACAAACGAGAAGCCCAACAAAACAGAGGAGCAAATGATTCTTTCAGCAACCTTCTTTCAGTTTTGTGAGAAGTGCTTCTCATGGGATATGTGAACGACCCGTACAGTGAGAATGACGTTGTCTGAAACGTTCTGTCATATGCCACGCTAACCAGAGGACCATTGGTACCACATCTTGGCAGTGGAAACGCAAGTCTAATAAAGGTGACCCGTACTGACCAGTATCATACTGTACTATTCAATGGAAATGTACCATTAATTTTTTTTTTTTTTCAGTGTGATTGACTACTTACACTGTTTATACTACAAAATAGTGTAAAATAGTGCATGCGATTTGGGACGCACCTCAGGAATAGGACTGGTCATCCCTGTTCTAGTCTGTTCACGAAATTAATCTTGAAAAATGCGAATGTTGTTGTATCACTGCAAAAACTGTGATGGCAGTGGCTAATACACAGCCATATTGCAGTGCTATGAGTGTGATATTATATTTATGCAACAGTTCAACATCATTATTGTGTAAATAAACATTTTAATCTGAGAACCTAAAAAGCCCTTAGTCTGATGAACTACTTTCTTCTAGTATACACGTCTGAACAGTAAAAGCTGCTGCTAATTTAAAAAATGTCACTTTAAAACTAGCAGTTAAATTATTCTCTTGCATGATATAGAGTATTGTAATGTTTTGGTGAAGACAACATAGAGGATCGTGCTCACAGATCAAGATTGTAAGGCTGAACAGCATAAAACAACATTCTACAGAGTTGTCCCTGCATTTCACTGCTGATCCGAGTATTCACATTAAGAGATAAAAGCTAAAGCAAGCAACTGCTTTGTAATATTAGATACAGAAAAATAAAACACAAAAGACAGAGATTGACTAAAGCCTGTTTCCCACTGCAATTTCAGCCACGAGTTGATCATCTGAGACAAATTTGTGAAATCCTTAAGATTCCTTTAAGGATAAAATCTGGTCTCTGATTGTTGGTTTGACATGTTCACAGACAGCTGCTTAATTGCTGTTGCGATAAGATTTTCTTGCAATGTGACTTCAGCGTCAATCCAATGCTGTATCCAAAATCCCCTCTATACCCTCTTTCACTATTCCCTATACTTGAAGTAGTATACTTGAAGGATGCCATTTTATTTGTGTTTTGCTGTATGATAAATCCTTTAGAAGGATTCGATTTTCAACTTCTTGGTCAGACCCTGTGATAGTTATTGAACACTTAACGAGCTGTCTATTCGTAATGAAACAAAGACATTTTATTTCTATCTTATACTGTACAAACAATACTTTCCTTTTAAAGAAAATACTGCATTTTATTTAGAAACTTACACCAATAAGATTTTACTTTAGATGCCATTTTGTGGTCAGACACAGAAATAAATTTTGTGCACGAACTCTCACAGTGCATTATGGTGGTTGTTTTAGCTGTTGAGCGTATACATGGGCTGTAGACTCATTATTGCTGTACATTGAGGGATTGATTGAGTGCACTTCATAATATCAACTATAGGTTTGTACAGCATTAGAAATGGCTGCTCCCTAAAAGGTGCACTTTTTGATGGTACGGGGCAATTTCAGATACAGCCGAAGAACTAATAGCAGAATCTGATGATGCAATCAGCGTTATAACTTTTAACCAGAGCGGGGACATGTCAAAACTGCTTTTTTGGTTTGATTATTGAGGCACACTTGGTGGAAAATTGCCCCTACAGTTTATTTATGATTGTCATGAGGTATCATGACACAAGATAGTGAAAGTGTCATAGACGGATGACATTAAACTCCGGGTGAGATGTTTTGTGTGTCTGTGGCTGCATTTCAATTCATTTTTTATGCTCTTTACTCAATAACTTCCCTTTGTTTCCTTCCCTTGGATGTATTGTACATCATTGATTACGTTACATAAGTGTCCACTACTGGGAGAACATCTGAATGAAACTGGAATGCTCTAAACTCTTGAGCACTTGAGAACTACATTGTTGTGATATCACAATTGCATTGTTTTCTGGGACTTAGGTGCTGTTGTAGACATGTGAAACCAAAATGCTCCCTCTGTCAAAAATGAGGGATTGAAGTTATGTCCATGTAAACTTCTTGTGTTCCCTTGATGAAGTGGAATACACTTTAAAATAGTAGTGCGAATACCCAGATGGAACAGGGGAAAGGATATTCGCGAGAGCATTTCTAAAAGTGGAGTAGACAGCCTGTGATTACGTCTTTGTCATTCAATCTGACATTATGACATCAGAGATCTTCGAGTGTGACATAGGAGATATGTTCAGCAGTTTGATGTGCTAGCATTTAGGAGTTGTGCTTTAGTGTGTAATTTACCTAAATTTCTGTAAAGCATTAGAGTAAAATTTCCACTACAAGCCTGTATAGCCAGCTTGGTTAAAAGGTTGGTTCTTTTTTCTCAAAAAGTGGACTTTTTTGCAGTTATTCGCCTCATTTTCTATTAATCTTTATTTATATAGTGCTTTTACAATGTAGATTGTGTCAAAGCAGCTTAACATAGAAGATTATAGTAAATTGAGTTCAGTTTTTAGAGTT
Organism: Danio rerio; assembly: GCF_052040795.2. Lineage (NCBI taxonomy): Eukaryota > Metazoa > Chordata > Actinopteri > Cypriniformes > Danionidae > Danio > Danio rerio. Next base: position 31,489,382 of record NC_141034.1, on the reverse strand, counting down.
AAAGTTCAGTTTTGTTCAGTTCAGTGTGGTTTAATTTTCACTGCTGAAAATTGAAGAGTAAAATTATGAGATTTTTAATAATACATTTTAGTAAGATTTTAAGCATTATTTTAAGATGTATTAGCTTATTGGAAGGTCATCATTATAAACACACTTTTTGACATATTACAATAATTTTTTCTTAAGATTTAGATTAAAGAAATATTAGTAAATAATTATTTTTAAAATACTTTTTTTTTACATCATATATCATATAAGAGTCATATAAAAAGGAATCTGTCATTTATTAGGCAAAAAAACTGGATAGCACATTAAACTTTCCTCAGTCAGAATAATAATAATAATAATAATAATAATAATAATAATAATAATAATAATACTGTAAAGCTTCACAATTTGTATTGCCTCGCTTGTAAAAAAGTACCTTTGAAAAATCATGGATAACAACTATAGCCAAATTAGTTTTCAAATTAATTATAACATGGCCTGCTTTTGTTGCTTTACACCTGTTTATTAATAACTTTTTGTTTCTAAAATAAAGATTTAGAAAACAGTCACTTGTAAAATATTTTCTTTATTTAAAAACAAAACTGCAGCGAAAGATGGCTTCACTTATGTCAGATTGTATGTTTTCTTGCACAGATGGATGTTGGACTCAAGAAAAATAATTGTTTGCATTGGCCAAAACATATTTACTAAAGTTATAACAACCTTTTTCGATGGGCTATTTTCACAATTTACTATAGCATAGCAGTCAAAACAGGACAAATGAGCTCACAATGGGAACAAATTCTGGACACTTGTCAGTGAGGGGTGGGTCTCTCGAACCATCTGAACTCACTCTGGCGGGCCTAAAGTAACATTAAAACATTTGCTCCTTTAATCCATTCATTCATTTATTTATTTATTTTCTTCTCAGCTCAGTCCCTTTATCAATCTGGGGTCGCCACAGCGGAATGAACCGCCAACTTATCCAGCGTATGTTTTACGCAACGGATGCCCTTCCAGTTGCCACCCATTCGCACTCATACATTATTGACAATTTAGCCTACCTAATTCACCTGTACAGCATGTCTTTGTGGGGGAAATCAGAGCACCCAGAGAAAACCCACGCTAACACGAGGAGAACATGCAAACTCCACACAAAAACGCCAACTTACCCAACCAGGGCTCGAACCAGCAACCTTCTAGCTGTGAGGTGATTGTGCTACCCACTGCGCCATTATGCTGCCCATCCTTTATATCTAATAAAGTTTAAAGTTATAGGTTATTAGGCTACAATGTTTTTTTTTCCACCATTTTGTAACATCAACTGTCAAATACCATAAACGTGGTTTAATATACAAAGTAATTTTAATAAATAATATAAATCTAATTTATTTAACAATAATATTAACAAACAACAACATACTAAGCAATTATGTAAAATACATACATAAGTAAGTTAAATAAATAAGTTTGTAGACCTATAGCATAATTTAATAATTTCCAAATAGCCTATGATTTAATCTATAGGCTAATATAGCCTAATAAAATAATAATGTAAAATTCTATCCATTCCCTTTCGTTTCAGTTCGTTTCTTGAAATTTTCCCTTTATGAGCAAAGCTTTTTGGAACACAAAAATAGCTACTAAACTACTTTCTTTGTTGTTTTTACAGACATCCCAAGTTGGGAAAAGTCATTTCCGGGGGATATAGAGTTGATTTGCGGGAGGTTGCTGGAGAGTGGTTGGTGAGTGAGAGACTTGTCTGAGTAGGGTCGTGTGTGCGTGCGAGAGTACCTGAAGAGCGGTGGGGGTGAGCTGCGTGCGACGTAACGTTACCTGAAGAGCGGTGGGGGTGAGTTGCGCGCGACGTACCTGAAGAGCTGGAAGGGATGCGGTGGAGAGGGTGTGCGAAGTATTTAAGGGCCGGGCTGGAGACGCACGATTTCCGGGAGATTATCATTCATTTTGCGGGCATCGGGGAATCTCTATGCGGTATACTCCCGCAACTTCCGGGAGACTTGGGATATCTGTTTCTCGGTCTGACCGATTTCCCCAACCACAAACAACCCAAAACATAACATTTTGAACTTAGCTTGCAAATCACTTCCTGTTTCCTCCGTCTGAATTTCGCGCCACCGCAATGACATCATGCCATGTGCAGTAAACGGTTTCTAAAAGTTAACATCTTGTGAGCATGTTCCTTTGTATGCAGGTGTGCGAATGTTGTCAGCGATTACATCAGGTAAAACACTAACTATACTTATAGTAATTAAAATACGATGTTTTGTTGTTATTTGAATACGCAATGAAAATATATCATGGCCATATCGAGCCCCTGTTTAAGGTTTTGATGGTCTCCAACACATAAAGCGTTCGGCTGTAATAAGTTACATTGTGAGTTTGAAAAATCAGTTCGAGTCATCATAACATATGTTAAAATTGTATAGTTATGATTTTGAGAGGCTGGAGCCCCAGGCCTTAATAAATCGTTAACTGAGGTAGTTAGTTTTATATCCACACATTCAGACTTTCTTCTAAATATAGACTACTGTATTTTCAGAAAAAAAAGTATTATATAAAAATTCTAAATAATGAAATTGTATTAGCAGGCAATGACTATCAAAGTACAACATTGTTGACAGTCAATTGAATAGTACTAATGTTGTTTTCATGTCATACTTTTGTCTAAAATCATATGAAATATTCAAAAGTATTATGACAAGCAATATATGGAGCATGTCAGAAGTTGTCACTAAATGAATGTACAAATATAAAACCATCTTTACCTCAATATAAATCTATATGTGCACGCACATTAAAACTCTCTGTGAGAAACCAAAAATTAACCTCCAATATACAGTATTACCACAAGTAAATGTCATTAGCTGCTAATCCTTTTGAAATTTAGCTTGATAGATTTGGTCACCGTTCAATTGTGTTTGTATGGAAAATACTCATTTAGACAGTGCTATAGAAAAATATTTTTGTTTCATTAACAAACAAACAAACTAATAAATAAATATGCATAGGCAGGTTTAATAGTAAATAGTGACAGATTTGCATGTGTAGATGAGCTATCTTTAAGTAAGACACAGAGTAGATTTGCATGTGACTTCTAGAAGTGCTGATGTTTTTAAACAAACTGGTCACACCATGAAAATAATTATACAAATTTAGGTAAATGTTGCAGGTCATTTACATGTTACATGGGAGTGAGTCAATTATGGGAGGAACACTTCAATGTAGTGCTCCTACAAAACACATAATAATGAAGCCATTTTTAGATTTTGAGCTATGTTGATTAAACCAACAATCAAGCTTGCATTTGCAGGACTCTTGACAGCCACTGTACAAGCTTTGTTTACATGTTTGTCAGACACTAAAAGGACGAGGCAAGGGGAGCCAAGAAAAGTGCCACAATCTCATCAGCATTCCGGAGAGCTGGCTAGTCATATTATCCCTGATAAGGAAGCCTAGAGTAATTGGGAAAGATAAATTTTTATTTCGGCCATCATTATCTCCCCCTCCTTTTTGTTAAGTTTTAATTGTAATCATTTCCTCCCCAAAATATCATTGACTTCCATATTGTCTAATAGGTATCTGCAGCAAGATCTGAATAATATTAAGGTGTATGAAAAGGGAGACAGGGGAAGAAAGACTTGTGATCAGGAAAATTAAATTGATTGTGTAGCTGGATGGGAAAAAGCACACAGGGAGTTTTAACATTTTATATTGCATTTATTTTTAAAGGATAAAGTAAATTAAATGCTAATTCTGTTATTTTAAAATGCTACATTCATTGTTCAGGTTATTTTTATGCTGCCAGTTTGTCAAAAGCATGTTATATAAATTGTAGACTGATGTTTTTTTTTTAAAGGACATGTTTTGTTTTTGCTGGAAAATATAAATGATGCTCAAGACAAAATTCAAAAATATAATACAGAAAAAAAAAAAAAAAAAGCTATCCTATACTTTAATGGCAGTCTGGTATTCAAAGAAAAAGATATATAGTCTCTGACAGCTATGCTTTTAATGACCCCATCTGTCAAAATAATGCTGGTGGATTGCAGATTTTATGTAAACATATCAATATCACCATGCTCATGTTTAACTGCTGTTTTCTTATTACTTTTATTTGTGATTTAGCTTTAATTATTATTTTGTTTTTGCTTAATTTAAGAAAGCATTTGTTCTATATTTGCTTATTCATGTAAATCTATTTTTTACAGGATAAAGAAAGTCATGGAGGTCTGGGATGATATGAGGGTGAGTAAATGATTTTTTTTTCATTTTTGGGCAAACCATCCATTTAAAGAAACAAATACATAACAATAAATGCACTTTAAAAAGTGAATCAGGTTTCAACTAAATATTTAAAGTTATACACAATTTAACTTAATAGTTTTTGTCAGTTTGACTTAAGTTGATATGACTAGCATGGTTAATTTGATTCAACTAAAAAAATTAGGCAGCAAGATTTTAACGGTGTATACTCCATTTTATTGTATTTATTCTTGTTAAGGGATAAAGTAAATAGTGCAAATTCTGTTATTTTAAATGCTACATTTATTTTCATAAGTTAATTGTTTTTATATTGTCAGTGCAAAAGCATGTTACGTAACTTGTAGACTGATTTTTTTTTTAAAGGACATCTTATGTTGGTGGAATATATAGAGTAAATGATGTTTAATATAAAATTCAGAAAGATAATACAGGAAAAAAAAAACTATGCTATATTTTAATGACAGTCTGTTAGGCAAAAAAAATAATTGATCTAACTATAGGCTAAGACAGTCATGATTTTAATAACCCCATCTGTCAAAACAATGCTTGTGAATTGCAGATTTTATGTAAACGTATCTATATCTCTATGTTCAGACTTAACTGCTGTTGTCTTATTACATTAATTTGTGATTTAGCTTTAAAAGGCATGCATTCTACATTTGCTTATTCATGTAAATCCACCGATAACACTTTATTTTGATGATCTATTTGAGTATTAGTAGACTGTTTGCTTTATATCTGTTGATACTAGGGATGTAACGGTATCAGAATTTCACGGTACGGTAATACCTCGGTATGAATGTCACGGTACGGTATTTATTGAATCATTTACAGGAAAAAACAAAACTTATGAAAATACTCCAAAAAAGTGCCAAAAGTGTCAATGACATACATATAAGCCATCTATCTGTAAGCTTTGAAACAGGAACTTCAATTTTAATAACAAAAAAATTTTAAACCATGTAAAAAAATTAAGTTTCTATTTAGTAGTGTTGAAAACTCATCACATTCAACATTTAATCACTCACTTAGATAGAGATGGGTTTAAAGGAAAATTATCATATAACTATAATCTGGTAAAAGCTGGTATCTCTGGGTATTCACAATGTCCCCTGCAACAGAAAAAAACCCTCTCATTTGGGACTGAGGTTTCTGGGACAAGAGAGATATGACTTGGCCCAGGTTGACAGCAGTGGGTAACGTTGTGCATTGTCTTTCCCCCACTTGAGAGGACAAACCATGAGTAAGATAGAGGTCTCATATCTGCATCAATCTGAACAGTGTGCTGTGTTTCTGCAATCCCCATGACTGATTATTAGTCGTATTCCCCAACTTGCAGGCACGTGCACACACAGGGCTGAACCTGTGCAGTGCACATGCCCTTTTTAGTCTTGGATAGAAAGTTACCTTCCAAAATGATCAAAAGTGCCCCCGCGACGCGACATACCCTCCGTCCCGCTTTACAGTACGCGCGAGACAACACAGCTGATCAGAACGCGCGCGACAACACAGCTGATCAGAATGCGCGCGACAACAGCTGATAAGAACTCGCGCGACAACACCGCTATTCAGTATGCGCGCGGCGACAACACCCGCTTTAGGGTTTTCCAGCTCTTTTTCATCCCTGCTTCTAGCAGCACACTCCATTTCCACATTACTGGATCTGTAGCGACAACAGACCGCAAGGGATTATGGCCAAGCCTGGGTTGATGGGAATTGTAGTTTTCGCTACCTCCCGTTCGCTTCATTCGCCTGAGCAATTTTTCTCAGAAGATCTATAGTTTTACCGAGTCATGCGACTAAGGTAATATCGAAAAAAAATTAATATTGCAGGATGACGGTATTTACAATACCGTTACATCCCTAGTTGATACTGATCCTTCAACAGACATTTAACTGACTATAAGAAACTTTGCAAGTACATGTCAACTTAGCCTAACCCTAACCTCAAACCTAACCCCAACATAACAGTCTACTCATAATCTAATGAGAATAAGTTGCCATGCAGATGCAATGTTACTTAAATTCAACAAACAGACCATCAAAATAAAGTCTGACCAATCAGTATTTTATTTTTCACACAATAAAGAAAGTCTGTGATGACATGAGGGTGAGTAAATGATGACAGATTTTTATTTTTAATTTTGGGCAAACCATCCATTTAAAATAACAACATGTATCAATAAACACTCTGTAAAAAGTTAATCAGGTTTCAGCTAAATATTTTAAGTTATACAACATGTAACTTTATATGTTTAGTCATTTTAACTGATATAAGTTGAGATGACTAAGTTAATTTGATTCAATAAAAAAAGGCAACAAGATTTTTTAAAATATCAAAAAAAAAAAAAAAAAAATACCCACTAGAACAGGGTTTATATACTGACTTGTGTACATTATACTGAACATTTCCAACAACAATCTACATTTTTAGCCAAATCTTCAATTGCAGCACCTGTTAATGTGTCATGGGGTGGAGTGTGGTGCTGCTGCGGTGGGCAACTAATGTAATTGGTTTGTGGCCAAACATAACACTGGTAACACTGACTCCTGCTGCAAGCCTATTCATTACCTCATCCATGAACATGAGTCCCGTCAGATTTATTTCCATCAGCTTTGGAAGTGAGCATGACAACTCCCATGATTCCACCGTCCTTCACCTCATCATCAAGCTAGGCTTTTGTTATTGTTTTGGATAAACAACCGCTAGCAACAAAACTTACACATTGTGCCTTTAAGCTATTAGTTTGCACATAAATATTTTGTCATTATTTATGTACCCTCATGTTTCAAACCTCAGCTGTTACTGTATTATCAAGTCACTGAGCTGAATTTAAATTTGAACTCAGCATTGACTACTAATTAAAATTATACCATTCAAAATAATACTAACCTGACATTGCTACTTTTCTCATGAAGTGGGTGGGCAAATGTTATCTTGCTTTTATCATATGCAAAGTAGCTTTTCAAAATAATTTCTCATTGATTTTCCTTGGAAAATGTAAGTAGTCATACTGGTTTGGAAAAACATGAGGTAGAGTGTTTTTTTTTTCTTCTTTTTTATTGTTAAGAATTTAAACCAGAGCTTCCATGCATGTACAATTAAAAACAATACCAGGTTTATATGACTAGTGTCATTAATCACTTCAGGGGTAGCAAATGATCATAAAAGTCATGCCAGGCTCTGCGTGAGTGCTTTGGATATGTCACACCGTATGAGCAAAATTTATCAAGGTAGTTAAAATCATACCAGTCACCTTCGACTTCACCCTGCTGAAATATGCACATGTCTGGAGGACACTATGTAAAGCACAAGAGTGGTAAATTAATTTTAGATTGCATCTAGAGGACTACCTGGTAATTCTGCACCAAAAATAACTTGGAGGCACTTGAAAACCAAGAGATCAGATCCTCAGTAGGATTGAGATGGAACATCTCTCGTAAAAACCTGATTACTTGGGCTAAGTCAACTTGTTGAAAAGGGTTGTGGAAAAGAGGATTGTTTTGACCTTTCTCACCTCGGCTGTATACTCATTGCACTAGGTACACATACACATTGAATGAGGTTACTATGGTGAACTACACGTTTTTTCCCAGTACATGACAAATGAAACGGGCATGAAAAGCATTTTCCCACATAGAAAGGGTGCTTTAAAGAGGGAAACCAGTTTTTGAATATGCTTCAGGCAATATACAGCGGGAGGAACATTTTTATTTTAATTTTTTTGTGGAAGCAAGGGGGAAGATCTTCCCTCAGAAAACAAAAAAGACCATAAAAATGAAACGGTGTGAAACATTGATAAGGTCATTCATTCATTCATTCATTCATTTTCTTTTTGGCTTAGTTCCTTTATTAATCTGGGGACACCACAGCGGAATGAACCACAAACTTATCCAGCACATGTTTTTATGCAAGCGGATGCCCTTCCAGCCGCAACCCATCTCTGGGAAACATCCATTTACACTCATACACTAAGGACAATTTAGCCTACCCAATTCACCTGTCCTGCATGTCTTTGGACTCGGGGAAACCAGAGGACCCGGAGGAAACCCACACAAATGCAGGGAGAACATGCAAACTCCACACAGAAAAGCCAACTGACCCAGCCGAGGCTCGAACCAGCGACCTTCTTGTTGTGAGGCGACAGCACTACCTACTGCACCACTGCGTCACCCTTACAGTATATAAGATCAAGATTTTATTATTAAACTTTCAACTACACTGTAAAAAAATCCTGGTTGCCTTAAATTTTTAAGCTGAATCAAATTAACATTATGGGTTCTATCATACACCCAGTGCAAAATGGCGCAAGGCGCGACGCAATAGTTGTTTGCTAGTTTAAGCTTGGCGCAAGAGTTGTTTTGATGTTTTGATATTTTTACATATGAAAAATTATTAAAATATTAAGGATATATATATATATATATATATATATATATATATATATATATATATATATATAGGATATAATAAGGATATATATAGGATATCAATATAAAGGATTAAAATATTACAAAACATTATTTTCTAGCCTACATAAATATTAAAACCATACTTTCATGCCTTCTTCATCTCGGGAGGCTTTTTCAGTTAATTCATGACAATTTTGCTTTTGTATAATGTTATTATTATTAGCAGTATAATTTATTATATACATAATTACATTTGTTTTATTAAAAACAAGCTTAAATTTGTCTGCCTGTCAGGTTTTAGACCATATGGGGCATAGCATGTCTATTAGGAAATTACTCAGGTTTTTGAACACACTTCGTTATTATTGTTCATTTATTCATTTGCTGGAAATTAGAACTGAATTTAGAAATAGTTTTGAAACAAATATGTGCGCTTAACAAACAAAATAAATTATTTATAGGCTAATTGATGTTGTGTGCGTACAAGATTATCCTATCTACGAGAGCGAAAGTTAAAAATTTATCTCTCATTCTCGTGCTGTAGATGCTCTGTTTAACTGTTGTCTTTCTAGTGAAATGCTTAGTTTATCCACTTACACTTACTTTACGTCATGTAAATAGCAAATGCGCTTTGGCGCGTCGCAACTAACTCTTAAAGGGAATGGAAGATGAGACTCTGAATGTTTTATTTTCAAAACACACCTATAACTCATTAAAAAAATAAGCTCAACCCTATTAGACTATGCGGAACGGCATGGTGTGTTGCTTCTTGCAACATTGTGTTGCTTCTTGCAACTTTTTTACAGAGAAATGTCCAGTGACGCAAAAAAAAAAAAAAAAAAAACATTAATGTGAACCATTAATGTGATTGTGGAAATATTACGCTGGTTAATGAAATTAATGCATCAGTATATATATATATATATATAACCAATATTGTTAAATAATAATGAACAATGCATATGTTGAAACAACCATTTACATTTGACGTTGTTTACATGTCTCTTAAATCTGTCATAGTGTAAAATTATACTTGCTCACACATATTTTTTAAAATGACTAAAGTCACTTTATTGTATATGTCAGTAGATGGCAATGTCATTTTTTTAAAGGAACACTGTGTGTGAGTCTTGCAGTCTGCCAACACTGTTTTGGTTGTAAAGTGCTTGTGACTGCCTACTGACTAAAAATTTCATGCTCATTTGCATGATTCCATCATCTTCATGAGACTGTAAGGCAATAGTTTTCAAAAACTTAAACTATGAAACATGCTTTCAGTAGGTATTTTACTGTGGTAAAAGAGTTTTGAGGTGATAACATAATACATAGTATTGTGTGAGAAGTTCTATATATCTTTTCTAATGAAATAGTCTTTAATTGATCCAGGCCCATAATAATAATTTACTTTAAAAATATGTCACTTTTGTTCATGTCTGTCTGTCTGTCTATCTTACTGTCTATAAATATACACTGCTCAGAAAATGAAGGGAACACCTAGACAACACAATGTAACTCCAAATATTCAATTTATATGTATTTTTTAATATATATATATATATATATATATATATATATATATATATATATATATATATATATATATATATATATAAATGTTTCATGTTTTTTATTATTGATGCCTATTTAAACATGTCCCATATGTCTTTAACCCAGAAACTATATCAAAGTATTACTAACATTGAATTTACATTGAACCGACAAACAGAAAGGGAACTCCTTCAGTCCACCACACATCACTGATCCGCAGATAGGGAACGCACGCTTGTATGAGTATGCAAATCAACTCTCGCTATACAGCGGGCACAAGAGTCCCATGCTAAAACACTCTAAAAAGGTCAAAACTGAAGGATGCTTCTGACCTTTGAGACCCGTGGGTCGAACCAGCAATACCTACGTACAGTACTTAACATTTGAGTGGGCAGGAGTTCAAAAATATCTCTGTGAATTAGATTACACTTGGCTTTCAACCCCCTGTTGTGTGAAATACTTTGTTTTTAGTTGCATTTGAATCCCTCCCTTCAATATGTCAACACTTTGATTGTTTGACAGCTTTTCTTGATGCATTTTTGCTTCAGTGCCATCATACTCTGTTTTCTCCAGTCTTTCCGGATCTGCCTCATGTCTCATCTGACATGTGCTCAGCGACAGTTCTCTGCTCATCTGCTATTTTCCATATATATATACAGGATTTGGCGATCTGCTTTGCAAGAAACAGTGTAAATATCCTTCACAACAAGTGATTCAGTGCCAAATAACAACTGTATATGGTGTCTTACCATGCAGACTGTTTCTCTGAAAATATCTGACTGGCAACAATTCTATTTTGGTGTCTGTAAAAGTTATGTTTTGCTTATAAGATTACATTTTGCTCAGCACAAATCCGTGATATGTTTCTTCGCCGCTTTCATCGCACCACATCAAATGATAATCTAAGGATTTGATAAAAACAAAAAACATGTCTGCTTTCCCCCCAAGCAAAAACATTTTTTTTTTTCTATTACATGTCATTTGACAAGTATTTGCTCCAGAATGCTGTCTCGTGAGATTAAGGAGGAGAAGTGAGAAATAGTCGCACCATCAAATCTAGGGCACTATTTCACCTGCTGAAGTCTGTTGTCCCAAAAGTAAAACTTTGCTCTTTGCTGTCTTGTTTTCTGCTATTATGTGGATTGAGGTAACCAACAAAAAGAAGTAACTAATGCAGTACTCCATTTACAGGAGAGCAGTCTAACGGTAAACACAAGTACAGAACAGATGCCAGTTAGTGTTGCATGCTGTGATGTTTGGTTTAATAATTTGAGTCCAGAGAGCCACGGTCTGGTAAAACCAAACAGAACTGACAGAATAAGTGCACTTTCACTAGTAATGAACAAAGCTGTGTGGGTGTCCTGAGGTGAATTCATAATGAACTGAAGAGTCAGAGAGGTGACTGTGACCAATGTAAAGGGATAGCAATCACTTTTTCAAGAAAAAGCAAGACTGAAAATTGGTTCAACAGAAGTAGAGAGAGCTGTCAAATGATTGCAGGAGGCAAACTGAAAACCACAGTGAATTATGTTAAAAGAGATTTAAGTTTTTAAAAGCGTGTTCGAATATAAGCACATAATTAATATGGCTGTCGGTCAATTTCCATCCGATTTGCTTGCGTTGGTGTTGTCACTTCTTATTTTGCTATATTCTGCCAAACATAAGAGAAGGTTTATAGGAGATAGAGCACAATCTTACACAACTGCAGTCATACCGCAGAGAGCACCGCAGAATGGGTGAGAGGTCAACACAGCAACAGTTGGGGAATGCTGCAGGGACGCACATAAAATTGGATCTGTCATTTCTGAAAATTGTAGAGTTGATTTGATCCTCCTCAGGCTAGACTTTGTGTAACTGGCGATGTCCATACAAGTTGATGAAGACAAATTACAGGTATTCTTCAAATATAAGATAGCACTAAAACACTTGCTTTGAAGTGCCTGTTTTAAAGTTAATGTGACTTGATGGTGTATTAACATGCACTGTGCACATTGTTAATCAACTGATTATACAGAAATAAAATAATCTTGATTATCTTGTTTTTTCCATAACTCATTAATTATAATCATCTGCGTTCACAGCGGCAATCCATCAGACATTGCTATGCAGAATATATATTAAAATAAAGCAATATGCCACAAAAGTGATTTGTTAGGCATGACAAAGGGGCTTTATAAAGCAGTTGCAGCAGAAATATGATAAAACACACTGATGTTTGACAACTGGTGTAATTTATTGTTAATAATAATCACAATAGACAATTGTGTCACCAAGTACTGTAATAAAGTTCATTAGTCTAGCTGTAGGTTGTTTACAGTTGGCATGTAGCTTTTTCTACATGGAAAGTCAAGGCAGATTGTTTCAAAACAAAAAAACAACAGAATCAATTAATCAAACCTCATCAAATTACTGAGGAATTTACTATTTATGTTGCATTTTGGCTGTGACAAAAACAGAAATCTGTAGATATTTGGGTAGAAAGGTAAAATCATGTTTTTTTGCACAGTCTTTGTCGTACATAAAACAGCCAATCTTAGTCCTAAAAATTAACCACATTTCTTTAACCAAACACTTTAATAATTGTAATGGATGATTAATTGAAATTCTATTAACCAAGTTGTACGATTTATAAATGTATTTGCTGACAATAATGAAAAGTCCTAATTAATTAAAGTACTTGTGTTGTAATCAAATGTGAAATTTTAATTGCGTTGAATAGATAATAGCAATCAAGGGGTGCAGTGCAACGAAAGATTTTCAGTACATAATTAAATAACATGCAATTTACTCTTTGGTCTGCTCCCACCCAAAGTTATTGTATTTTAAGTCGGGCATAAATGCATTGCAAATATTTGTATTATGTTTATAATTTGTTGCTTGACAGACATAGTCACTAACCTGTATGCACAGAAAACTGTAAAAATTATTAAGAAACTTGTATAATCTTTTTGTGTTTTTTTTTTTTTTTTTTTGTATAACGCTTTGAAGATTTGGAACTGTATATGGCTAAATAAATAGAACCCTTTTTAATGAACTCTGAACCACAGTTTTATACGTCCTTTGAACACGGTGCAACCAATCAAAATGCTGCATGTTCTAAGAACAAATTTACAACTCAAATCAAGCATACGGTAAGGGTGGCTTTTCCAGTTTTCTGCTCATGCAGGTCTAGCAGTTTTTTTGGCATCCCTACTGCAGGGTATGAAACATCCAAAATTTCTGCACTGAAGCTTGACTAAGAACCTTTTCCTCATTCTCGTGTCACATGTTTATCTGTTCAAGCTGTCAGTACCACATGCTGTGGCCCAGCCTAACATATGTACAGCATTTACAGACATTCTTCTTCATCTTTGTTCACAGGTTTTCTCCATTTTTTTTCTTTCTTTTTTTCATTTGGATGTCTTAATCAATGTGCAAAACAAACTTTACACAAAGGGAAAAAAAGGTGTTGAGAGAAGTGTGACATTTCAGTGCAAATGGGGTGTGGATTTTAAGTCATCCACGCATAATGTAATTTTAATTGCAATTTAAGCACATATTATAATCATTTTATTATTATTGTTTTTCCATTTTATACATTTATTGAACATTTATTGATTACAATGGACTAGTAATGAAAGCAAACCTGCAAAAAAATACTGTAATGAATTAGAATTTGTCAACTGAGCATGCACATATACACAACCCCTCCCCCAACTGAACACAGAATCCCATTTTCTTTTTGTGTATTCGTACTGCATATTGCTAATTTCTTCATATTCTGCATAATATAAACACTGTAATTTATAATATACCAGTCTTAATTTGCACCTAATTATGGTTAGTATTGTTTATTTCAAATATCCATGTGAAGTTGCATCATTATTTTATCATACACAGTCTTAGTCACAGTAGATTTGGCTGGAAATTCCCATTGAAATGGAATGAAAATAAATACTTTTTATGCATGCTGTTCACTGCAATGTGCAGATGTGTTTTAATATGCATTCATAAATGCATACATGCATACATAAATATGTGATCTGATTAAATTCTAATTTATTTGTCAGATACTTGATCATATGTGTGTCAAGTGCTGCTTTAACTGATTTTTTTTGTACAAGAAGCCAGTTTGGTGCATGGCTGCATTCAGTAGCCAATTCAAAAGAGCACCAAAAAATGTATTAATCCATGAAGAAAATGATGAGCTAATTATCTTGCTTATTAGCAGGGTAATTCTTATCTGCAGAGAAAGAATAAAGCACAAACAAGAGGAACAGAAAGAATGGAAATCCATGTTGCTGCTGTTGTTGTTATTATTAGGCAAAACCCTTAATTAGAACAAATGCTGAGAATGAGGTTAATGCTAAGCCAGAATAGAATAGCGTACTATATGCAAACAAGAATACATCACATTTGGTGTGTGCCACTTTGTTTTTCAGCCATCAGATGTAAGGCTAGTTGTCACACAGACAAGTTTCTACAAAGGCTAAATGAGGATACTGTTCTGAGTCAAAATATGCAAATACTTGTTTTTGACTTTAAAGGCTGTTAAAGCTTGTGTAGGCAGTTTTGGAGAGAATATTGATAGCAAGCTAGCTTTAAAAGCAAAAGATCCCACCCTCTCCAAAAGCCACAACTCATCCATAACTCTTGAGCACAGTGGTTTCAGATTACCTTATGTCTCACTGACCTAACATAATGTGATGATGAACTTAAACTTATTTGAAACTATTGTTGAAGTGCTGTTGGTGTTGAGCCATGCAATTACACAAGCTAAATGACCAATCCACCAAAACCCCTGTCCAAGATAAAAATCACAGTCATGCCATGATTTTCAAATATTCTGAGTCCCTTGGTTGCCCCCAGCATGGAAAAACAACACCACTGTCATTTCTGCTTTATATTGTCTTTTAAATTACTTTCTTTCTCTTCTGCAGGTGTTTTTGGTTCAGGAGAAACATGCGGTAGCTGCTGTTTTCCTGGGTTGGTCTGCATATCGTCATTAAATTATCTGATGGCATGTGATTCTGCGTGAGCATGGAGGTATGCAAATACAGGAGAGGACAGGCACCAGGCCAAAGGCATTTAATGGATGAATAACTTATGATGCTGAGCCTTAAACAAAACATGAAACTATGTTTGTAATATTATAATTATCTATATTAAGGCCAATATGACTATAGTAGTGCAGAAACTACATCAAATCTTCATTTCCAATTTTCTTTTTTTTCTTTTTTTTTTTTTTTTTTTTTTTACAATGGATTTATTATATTTTATTTAAGGGCAGCTCAGTGGTTTGCACTGTCGCCTTACTGCAAGAAGGTTGCTAGTTTGAATCCCGGTATTTTTGCATGTGTTTCTTCTGGTGGCTCCAGTTTTCCCCAAAGCCTAAAGACATGTGGTATAAATGAATTAGTTATACAAAATTAGCTGTAGTGTATGGGTATATGTGTGAATGCTATAGTGTGTTACCCCAGTACTGGGTTGCGGCTGGAAGGGCGTCCACTGTGTAAAACATAGCTGGAATAGTTGGCGGTTAATTCCACTGTGGCAACCCCAGATAAATATGGGACTAAGCCAAAGGAAGATGAATGAATGAATGATTTTTTATTTAAATTTATTTATTATTTCGTTAATTATTTTTTAGAAAAATAAAGATTTTGCTCTGCAAACAAAAATTAAAAAGACTGTGTAGCAAATGCGAATTTTGAAGCTGTTGATTATTTTAGAAGGTGTATGTTTCAAATAAGTAAATATGTAAGATATTGGGTTGTGAGTTTGTGTAGTTCATGTTGTAAGACAAAGTATTTAAAATATTGCTGAGCATTGTTTACAGCTGTTTACTGTAGACTTTATTTCATGCATTAATTTAAACTCTTATAAATCACAAAGAAAAAAAAACAAACAGGCTGTCTTTGAAAGTGATAGAATGTTTAATTCCTCCTGAGGATCTGAAACCTACAATCAATTTGTATATAAACGAAACATGGCAAAGGAAATGGGACAACTGCATAAATTATAAATAACTCAAAATTAACCCGAAAATAAACGAAAGACACTTTGCAAATTATAATTTTAAGAGCAGACATGAACAAACTGTCTATGCTATATGCTGATTTGGGCATTCTAGGTTGATTAATTTGTATATGCTAAATAACAAAGCACCACCTAAATACAATTATTACCAAGCTGCTTTTATCATGAAACATATTTTGTTGGAATGTGTAAGTTTGAATACCATTGGAGACATTTTTTATAAGGAGAGTACTTTGATGGACATTTTTAAAAAGGTACCTCCAGGAAGAATCTTAAATTATTTATCAAAAATTTAACTGAAAAATCATATTTGAATTTGAATATAATTTTGAGTGAATTTTATTTTATATATTTTTATTTATATAATTTGTCTAAGTAACTTTATTGTAATATAAATTTGTTTTTATGATGTAATATTTTTATGTATATCCATTTTGCCATGAAATAGCCAGCAGTGGCAAGCAATAATTAAATAAATAAATAAATAAATAAATAAATAAATAAAGAAAGAAATTTCATTAAAAAAAAATTACAAATTATTCTAAATAGATTCTGTAGCCATTCCTGTACCACTATCTTGATTGCGACGGAAATGTGAAATGGCTTTTACCCAGTTAAAAAGTCTGTAAATGAGAATTTATTCTATAATTTATGCTAAATATTCATGAGCCTATTACAGTATTAAATCGTATTATCATTATTCCTAACAATTTAACCAAGGTTGACACGGCATGCCCTGCTATTGGTGTTTAGTTTTATTGCCTTTCTTACCTCCCTTGGCACTTATGGTAGAAAAGTTCAAAACATTTTATAGATACTTTTTTTTTTTTACAGCCAAGGTATGCACCTTTGGACAAAGTGACTTTCAAAAACAAATCCTGAGACACCTTCAGCTGAGTGAAAAAGTGATAACTAGGTCTGCTTTCTCCTTTATATTTCTTAATTTGTGGAGTCTATTGCTATGGCAACATATGGACAATTTTTTTGATTCATTTAAAAGGCACAGCTTATGAAAACATTTCGATGACGTGCTTGCAGTTCTCGCTCCCATTAAGGACAGCGTCTGGTAGTTTTCATCTTTTCCTTTAAAACAAGGATGTGTCGGCATCGCATATGATTTATTGGCATTTTGTTGTGCCAGTTTAAACAGCCTTTCTCTATTAGAATCACAGAGGGATGCATCTTTTCCTCAGTAGTGCACACGCGAAAGTAAAGCAGTCCCCAGAGCCTCTGTTTACCAACCAAGTCGGATTTACTCCTTTCATACCCAGACATACAGAGGCTCACCTTCTCCCCTGGGGCTTTCATTTTGTCTCACATCCCAACTCCACTCCAGCCACAATCCGCTCAAAACTTACCAGACTGAGGGGCTTTTATGCAAATCTCTGCACCAAAAACATAGTTACGAACCCATTCCTCATTCTCAGAAATACACACTTCAAAAAGAAACCATTTAATTCTCTGATGACAAAATTGAGAACAGTTCCATTATTGCCCGTACCAGCTAGAGGGGACAACTTAAGGAGCTTGTCTGTAAACATAGCCGTACAAAAACCACTCTCAAGGAAAGCTTCATCAGACAGGGAATCATTTGCATTCTTTTAAACAAACGTTTTGATGGTGAAACAAACAGGCCCGCTCTGCCATGTTTGATCTCCATCATTTTCGCAAAGCGCTGACACTAAGTACAAAAACAACTTAAGGTCATTTCTCCATGACTATGACAGACAATTATTCGGCTGCGTTTTGTGTTAGGAGCTATGGAGGCGGACACGGGTGATGGGTGAATGGAGACTGAGATCACCACGTCGTTTCGGTGGACTGACCAAAACAAAGCAGGATTGCTCTGTGTCTAATGGTGGCCGGCGGAAAAGCTTTCCCATCAGATCACATGGTGGATAAATGAAGCTTCTTGAAATGGAACGGGAAGAATGTGGCACGGATCGTAAAACTGGGACCACAGGGAACGGTAAAAGGGTTCGGATGGCAGCCAGATTCATCAAGTCATTTATGCCATTCCTGAAATATGTCAAACGGCCATTAGGAATGCTGTTCCGAGTACTAAAAGGAGGAAAGAATTAAATATGTGAACCGGGGATGGTGGCTTGTGAGCAGCGTATTTAAAATTCTAAAAAGCTGTCCTGAATCTCTCCTAATCAGGCGCCTCTAATTATTAAATATTTTCAGACTGCTTTAGTGTAGTATGTCTACAATCAATTAACATGATTAAAATTTTATACATTTTATTTAATAGATTTGGGCAAAAAAAAATAAATAAAAGGCTCTTATGTAATAGTCAAAACATTTAGTTCGGTGCGTGACTGTCAGACGCACTCCATCTTGATAAAACAAATAAATAAATAAGTAAATAAAGGAACTGGAAAAAAGACTGCCGTAAGTCACATTCATTTCTTAAAGTAAAATATTAATTAAAATGTCTTGATTTGAGAATATGCATAGACTTGATCAGTAAAACTAGCTTTTTTTTCTTTTTCTTTTAATCCTAATTTTAATATGACGGACTGACAGACTGACCGACCGAACCACCATCTCAACTGTTTTTTTGTGCCCGTTTGTCGTGCAGGCCAGATAAAATAAATCCCCCGCTCATTCTTTTCTTTTAATTTTTCTTATGCAAAATGATAATAAGTTTTATTTTATACCTGTCAACCCTCACGTATTTTACAATTCTATCCTGCCCCTTGCTCTAAATACGAATCTGTTATGTGCTTTCATTTTATTAATACATGAAAAAAGATTGAAATAAATATAAAATGGCGAGATTCCCTTCCTTTTCATTACAGTCTCTTATGTAATAGTCAAAACATTTAGTTCGGTGCGTGACTGTCAGACGCGCTCCATATTGATAAATAGACAGTTTCCAAAACTCATTCTCTACACATGATTTGAAGCGGAGCGAAAGTGGACACTCTGGATTTTGGGTCCTTGTTTGAACAGACATATACACCTACTACTATTACTAACATTAAAAAAAAAAATATATATATATCAATCATGGTGGGTTTTCTTTTAAACACAACAAATTTTGTCTTGAATGAGCATAAAAAGTTAGGAAAGCAGTCGAATGCTTTCATTATGGATCTGTGCATTGTATCCCTTATTTTTACATCCCAATGCTGACTATACCAGTCAACATAGAGATGTAAAAATAAGGGATCCCCTCACCCCAACAATAGTTAATAGCTCTATAAAGAAATTGAATCAAGTTTATCCAATTTCATCAACATTTTATTCACTGTATAGTTTAAACATTCTGATTGAAGAGCAGTGAATGAATCTCAAATTTAGATTTTTTGGTTTGATTACATTAACAGAGGTGTCACTTTTTATAAGTGTATAAGTCTGTTCAAACACGTACCCAAAACCCAAAGTGTCCACTTTGGCTCCGCTTCAAATCGCGTATACACAATCCGTTTGAGAAACAGCATCATTTTATCACTATAAAACATGTCTGACAGTCATGCACTGCTACATGAACTGGCTGTTTTGAGGAATGCATAGGAGGTGTGATGGTGCCTGTAATGGAACGGGAGGGAACCCTGCCATTTTTATATTTCTTTCAAATTATTTTCATACCTCAATAAAACAAAAGCACAGAATCGATTCAAATTTAAGAGCAAGGAGCGTCCCCTGGTGGTTCTGCGGTATGCGTATAGTGAGGATTGGCTATTGTTTATTGCCACCCTTCATAAAAAGATTGAACAAATGGGAGAAATACTGGAAATGATTTTACGAAATTATAATGGGATAAAATAGTAAAATACAGGAGAATTTCAGGAAAATCGGGAGGGTTGACGGTAAGATGTTGACAGATATGATATATGTGTATGGATCATAGCTTTGAAATAGCTACAAGGTGTTAATGTGCAATACATAAACTCAAACTGTATTTGTTTTTTTGCAGTAGGATAACACAAAGTTATTAGAAAAAATCTAAAACATTTTACAGTATTTTAACTACAATGTAAACATCAACTCCAAAACTTTTTCCAATCCAAAAGTATTCCTATGCCCTTCAGCACTGTGTATACTGTATATATTGTAAGAATCAGCTCTTTGTACTGAATGACTGACGGCTGCCAAGTACAGCTTGTGTCACCGGGAAGCTGAGCCACAGCCTATCACTTCCAACTGTTCTTTCTATGGTCACACGACATGAAATCAATACGGTGTGTTCTGCCGCTGATAGGGACACAGTGAAAAAGAAACATTCCTTCGAACAGACTGCACTTTATTTAAGTCCACCGAAGCATCTAACATGACTGATTGACAGATGAAACTGTACATTGTAATTAAGATCAGATCATTTAAGAATATTTCTAACTTTTTCTAAAGTCAAGTATTCGGAAGGTGGAAGGAAAATATATGCAGTTGTAGTTATTTGTGCTCAGAACACACAAAAACAAAACATAAAACAAAACTGTATTACATATTTTGTCTGTTTGTATAGAAACTGTTACTACCGGCAGCGTTATGATTTAGTAATTTAAAATGCAAGCAAATTAAATGTTTAATGATCATTGCATAATTACTGATCATTGGATAATTTAATGTTCAGTACCATCACATTTATCTAACCTAATTTAACCTAATTTGATATTGGTTATAGATTCATTTAAAAATGTAATATAGTAATTCATGATTGTCACTGTGTTCTAGTTAAATGTTCAGTTCTAAAAAAAAAATGTATTTATCAGTTTGGTGCAAGAGTAAAAATAATTTAACAGGCACATCTATATTATTAATTTGAATATAATTAAGACAATACTGATTAAAAGTCTACCATTTAAACAGTGATTTTTATTATTATTATTTTTTTTAATGACCTTAATCCGACTACCGTCATAATCAAACTAAACCAAAATCGAATTAAGACATGTGAAGTATGGCGATTTTAGTCCCATTATTGAAGTGCAATTCAGACATGTAAACAGCTTAGTCAAACTATTACCATCATGTTGTGACAGAATAGTCTATACACACGTCTGTTTGACACTATTCTCTGCTCCTACCGAGTCATTGAAGGACCACAGACACCAGCATTGCCAACTTTGCGACAACTTTCCTCCAACAAATCATAATTGCATCATATCTCTTCATGGGGGACAACGTTCCTGAATGAAAGTGAAACTGCCACATTGCAGTCAAAGTTGACATATTAAAAATGAAACAGCTGAAATGACATGAAATTCCAGAGGTAATGTGGGTAGCGCAGTGGCGTAATAACTTTAATTGAATGTGCTATAACATGTAAAACCGGATCATGAAAGGAACATTCAAAAAGCAACTCATGTAAACACCTTAATCATATTGCCTTATTCAGATTAAGGAAAATAATTGGATTACTTATGTCCATGTAAAGTCTATGTTTGGATGTCTATTAGACTTCCTTTAAATTCTAAATATGCTTGCTGTGCTGGCTGCTATTTTATGACAACATTTTAGTCTAGATGCAGAATGTTAATTAGCATGGTTAAGTTAGCTATTAGATGCTTAAATGGACCATTTATGCACACATTTTTTCTCTATTTACACCAGTTTTAAAGTAAGTATATAACCTGACAAAATATTTGCTCCATTGAGATAGGAATGCTAAGAGATAGTATTCATCATGAACGTCCTTGGTCTGTTTCTGAGAGATACAATTTTCTTTAGTCCTATAGTGAGTTTTGCTAAAAGAACTTAACACTTAACATTTGAATGGATAGTTCACAAAAAAATCTAAATAATTTACTTACCCTGGAGTTTTTTTTTTTTCAATCACTTACTGTATGTCCTTCTTTCTCTGACCCCAAAAACGATAACTGTTTAAAATGTCTTGGCATTTAATGACAGTGAATAACCATTGCCATTTCTTTTAAATCAAGCATTATATAATTGTCAAGGAAAGTTAGAGTTAACCTTCAGGCTGATTGTAAAAATGATATGTGTTCCACATGACCTCTGAAACATTTGCATTAAAATAAAAAGCTTAATGATAATTAATGAAAATTGAAGTGAACAGCAAAAAACAAACAATCAAACAGACAAAAAAAATAAATAAATAAATAAATAAATAAATAAATAAATATATATATATATATATATATATATATATATATATATATATATATATATATATATATATATATATATATATATATATATATATATATATATATATATATATATATATATATATATATATATATATAGTAGGCGTGCATTGTCTTAGTGTCCCACCAGTGAAAATATACAGCCATATCGCACTTCTACAAGTTTGATATTGCATTTATACAACATGTATGTCCTTCTTTCTCTGACCCCAAAAACGATAACTGTTTAAAATGTCT
This sequence comes from Danio rerio, assembly GCF_052040795.2. Lineage (NCBI taxonomy): Eukaryota > Metazoa > Chordata > Actinopteri > Cypriniformes > Danionidae > Danio > Danio rerio. The sequence continues at coordinate 31,466,778 of NC_141034.1, read as the reverse complement.
TGGCATTTAATGACAGTGAATAACCATTGCCATTTCTTTTAAATCAAGCATTATATAATTGTCAAGGAAAGTTAGAGTTAACCTTCAGGCTGATTGTAAAAATGATATGTGTTCCACATGACCTCTGAAACATTTGCATTAAAATAAAAAGCTTAATGATAATTAATGAAAATTGAAGTGAACAGCAAAAAACAAACAATCAAACAGACAAAAAAAAAAAAAAAATAATAAATAAATATATATATATATATATATATATATATATATATATATATATATATATATATATATATATATATATATATATATATATATATATATATAGTAGGCGTGCATTGTCTTAGTGTCCCACCAGTGAAAATATACAGCCATATCGCACTTCTACAAGTTTGATATTGCATTTATACAACAGTTTGAACAGTCGTGTATATAAAAAGGAAATTCAAACACAGTATAAAACAGTATAGTATAAAACAGTATAAAATCCTTTTGTATGAGGAACTACTTTCCTCCACCATTCATTCAAATCTACATCTGACGTCAGAACAGCAGAAACCATTGCAAATTCACTAACATCAATTTAGAGCTAGTATTTGAATGATTCTCTAGCGTAATGTCTAAAGTGATGACAAAACAGGTGATTTTGCTCACATTTAAAGATTATAAGGCTGAACGGCATGAAATACCTTCAGTCAAGTGACATTTTCCAGTATTTCTTTTGCAATCTAGATATCAAATCACATCAGATGGATGTAAAACCTGTTTAAAAATGATCTGATCAGCTGTAGTTTGAAATTACGAAGTAGTCAGAATTACGCTGAGTTTTTCTCCTTTAAGGGTTTATTATGCAATACTGAGGTCAATTATGCAAAATTTACATTGATAATCTCTGTCGCCATCTTGTGGCAGAACATCAACCGTCTTTGCTCTGTATGACAGGCTGATGGATGCCGACATGCTGTCTCTCAGAAATTATAAATCTTTTAAAATAGTCACTATTCTTATTAATAAACTGCATAGTTGCAATCTTAACAACTACATTCTCGACTAAAAAAGCCTTAAAAGTACATTATATTGTCCAACAGCTCTTATATTTGTCAAATTGTAGTGAGTTTAGATCTGCTGTCACTCTATGTGGGAAGAGTAATACAGAAGGGTGAGGAGGCTGTACGAGTCAGCCAATCAGATTTAAGAACCATATATATATATATATATAATTATAAATAACTAAATAATAAACATAGTTCAAACATTATGGAACATTAAGCTTGCACAGGCTGGTTATTAAAGGAAAAAAAATTCTGTTACTTGTACAGATTAATTATTTTTCTTCTAGAGGTGTAGAGGATCATCAGGAGCCACTAGTCAAGTAATACTCCTTTTTGATTTACTTATTTATTTATTTATTATTATTATTATTATTATTATTATTATTATTATTACTATTGTTATTATTATTATTATTATTACTATTATTATTATTATTATTATTATTATTATTATTATTATTATTATTATTATTATTATTATTATTATTATTATTAATATTGTATATGTTTAAACAGAATGTGCTAGAAGCTATTGACTTGCATTTAATGGATCAAGCTCCACAGTTTCACCTGAAAATCTTAAGAAAAATTCATCTACATCTTGGATTGCAGAAGAATGAGTAAATTAAGTTAATTAATTTTGGTGTGTAATGCCTCCTAAAATGGACAGCAGAAGCATGACATGTTTCAATGTCTATGTGTGGCATTATAATAACATTGAAGTCTGTAAATTAAAGGCAGAGTATTGAAGGTAATTTGTCGATGGTGGTGTTCTGCAGGTTTAAATAAACAGCTATATTTATGTTCACAGGCTAGAAGAATTAGGATGTTAATGGATTCAGTGTTTAACGTGAGGAACATCTGTGATTTATTTAGCAGTACACATCCTTGTGAAAGATTTGAAATGTCATTCTAAGCGTCCCTCTGAGCATTACTTGAGACTGTTCCTTAAAAGCCAAAAGAAATGTAAAAAAGAGGCTAAAGTGATTTCAGGAATAAGACAAGCAGTCCCAGAAGACCCCGTTTAAGTAGGACTCCTTTGGAAGAGCACTTATACGCGATACCTACAGTTGTGACCATTGTTCAAAATCTTGCTACACCGAGTTCACTGTCTGTGACTAAGAGCCTTTGGAAAGCAGTGGCTTATTTCATGCGTTCCTGAGGGAATACTGTATGCGTCACATATCAGATTTAAAATCAGATGGATGTTATTCTTTAAGGAGGGAAGCATGAAACAAAGGACAGGACCTTTAAAAATCTCCGAGCTGTAAAACGGACATTTCTTTATTTTTAGCTTATAATAAAAGCTTATCAACCACATCTTACACAAAGTGTGGGAGTAGAACTAGCTTGTGAAAAAATCTGATAGTGCAGCCTTAAGCCATTTCAGAGGTCATAACGCTCACGGCACTGCTATCCCTTTAGTCCTGTGATTCTCGGTGTGCGTGAACATCTTATGAATCTGTCACTCAGCCCTTTGGCCTTAATGACAGAGAAAAGGAAAGCCTCAAGCTTGCTGTAATATCTCCAAAGGTCATTCTGCAGCTGATAATGCATTCATCAGCACTAAAGAAAATTAACTATATAATTTCACGTCCGTAGTTTTAATGCGGAGATGAATTTGTGCCACAGACCATGGGAGAGCAATATGCCATTAGTTTTGGTTGGCCAAGTGAGAGTGCTCTCAATGAGTCTAATGCATACCTGTGTTTAATAATTGTAAAAAGTTTAATCTTTCTGAAAGGCTTTATGGTTTTTAAACCAATGTGTACTCAATGGCATGTGACTTTTTAGCATTGTAAAGCCATGAATTGCAGACAGTTGGACACGAAAGTGCCGCTGTTTATAAAATGAGTGCTTAAGTAAAAGCTTTTGATTCCTTATTTTTTCAGTTATTTAATCACATGGCTGTGCTTAGTTCATTACCTGAAAAACGATATTAATTTTCTGAAATGGAAAAGCTAAAATGATTTTGTCTGTCTTTTTTGGCATCGTTAACTCAGTTTTTCTCAAAAAAGCAACTACAATTTTTGCCGGAAGCTTTTTTAGCTAGAGTAGGGGTCAATTTCATAAGTAGTCATTATGTTTAAACCTCATGGAATTCATAGCTGCTAGAATCTTAAATAATGCTGCTGGCAGTGCAGTATTAATCTCTCCCCTCTTTGAAGTATTCTGCTAAACTAATCCACAGATTTTTCTAATAAAGTCACCTGAGGAGTTTAGATGGATTCAAACAATATGTTGAAATCATGTGGTTCAGTTGTGATTTAACTCATTTACTAATTCAAACCAAACTACTAACTACAATAGTTAACATAAAAATAAGCTTTTGATTTTAGTAATTTGATATTTATAGAAAAAGGGCTAACATGAATTAACAATGAACATCTACATGTTTATTAACTAGTTTGGAACATCTATATATTTAATAACCAGGTGAAGTTTATGTATAGACTAATTTTGAGAGGAGCACATGCTTATGATTAACTGCGGCTGGTCCCGCATTAGCTAATGCATCTAATAACCAATAAGGTTAGGTTAGGTTAGGTTAAACTTTATTTGTCCCCGAGAGGAAATTTGTCTTGGGCATAACAGGTGCTACAACATTGTCTAAACACACAGTAAAAATAAATAAAACAAAACAATTAAGAACAAACAGTTAAGAACATACATTGTTTACAGAATAAGACTGTATATAAGTATAAATTTATAAAACACAGAACCCAGTCAAGTGCTAGCGTACTACAGTAACAGTGTTATTGGTAGAGCTCAACAGTTTTATGGAGGTAGGAACAAACGAAAGCTTCAGTCTATCAGTTTTACACATTGGCATTCTCAGTCTTTTTCCTGATGGTAACAGCTGATATTAACTGAAAAGGGGATGTTTAGAATCAGCGTTAATAAGTATTGCTCTTTTCATAGCAGCCTGTTCGTATAGAGTCTGGATGGGCTCATATTGTTTTATCCCTATAATTTTCATGGCTGTTTTTTGCATATAAACCAATTTATTTTTCAACTGAACAGACAGGTTTCCAAACCAGACTGTGATTCCTTAGCGAATAAGACTCTCAAACACTATGTGACAAAATGATCACAGGCCTGTGTTCAGAAACACTTCGTGGGTCAAGGACCCTTTCTTGTGTCTTTTTTACATTTAACACAAGACAGATCTTATTACACCACTGAGTGAAATGATCGATTTCACTGTGGTAGGATGATAGGTCCATGTCTTTGTGTAAGAGACTTAAAATGGCAGTGTCATCAGCATATTTCATAATATAATTATTAAAATGTGTGCTCCTGCAATCATTCGTGTACAAAGCAAAAAGCACAGGCGATGATACACAACCTTGTGGCACTCCTGTATTACTGTATCTGACCTCAGAAAGTGTCCCATTAACCCTTACCTGCTGAGCTCTGTTACTTAAAAAAAAGAGTAAAACCATTTAATTAAGAACGTACTGACACCCATGTTATGCAACTTCTCTAAAAGTAGATGTGTCTGCACTGTATTAAATGCCGAACTAAAACGCGTTTTTGTGGGTTTCCTCCAGGTGCTACAGTTTCCCCCACAAGTCCAAAGACATGCGGTTAGGGTGAATTGGGTAGGCTAAAACTGTCCATCATGTATGTGTGTAAATGAGAGTGTATGGGTGTTTCCCAGTGATGGGTTTTAGCTGGAAGGGCATCCGCTGCGTGAAACACCCCGGATTAATAAAGGAAATATGCTGAAGAGAAAATGAATAAATAAACGGGTCTGATGTAATGTAATTTCATTCTGCATTACAATTTATTGTGAAGTTTTGTTTGACAGAAATAAAGGAAACTGAAACTGAGGAATATCAATGTCGTGTCGGACAATTACTAGTGCATTTTAGGTTTAATTTATGGCCATTTTTCAACCCTAAACATTTCACAATGCAATGCTTAATTCCAAATACTCATAAAAGGACAATTTCTTCAAATTAACACATACTTTTGTTTTCTTCATATTTATCTTAACCTTTAAAAAAAAGAAGAAATGCTAACTTGGATGATTGCTAAATGTGATCCAAAACAGTCAGCACTGGTGTCTGTTGGCAGTGATCATGTTCTATGGTGTTCACATGCTAGGCTGTTGTAAGTGAACATTGTAGTGACAAATTTGTATCACTTAATTGCTTAAAAAATGTGTTGCAGTTTCGCTACAGTAGGTCTCTATGAATGATATGCCTTTAAGAATAATGTAAGGGACTGAATGGAAATAAAGTCAGTCAGTTTATATGAGCATCAACATTTTGCAACCAGGTGGGTCCTGGAAAGTAATGCTGCAAAGGTGTTAATGAATTCAGAAGGGGGTAAAAAACAAGATGAAGGTATGAAGTGCTAGTAGAGGTCAGTCCACATGCGCTCTAGATCAATCAGCTGAACAACATGTTCTCATGTTATATTTATAAATGCATATGCTTATTCACATTTGAAGAGAGAAATGCATCTTATCCATAATGAGATCATTTGGTTTGACTTTTTTTCCATTTAACACATTTGCTTATGAGATCCAAGAAGTGATCCAAGAAATGTAACTTGACTGAGCAAAGCAGCTAGTTATTTCTTGACTGGACTTTGAGAGCTTATGCTAATCCGAATGTATGCTGATTAATAAATCTATAAGGCATAATTAAGAATTTTACATTAAGTATTATAACTGGAGTCCCTTTTTTGTAGCCATTAAAAACGAAAGTGGATCATATCCAGCAACTCTGCATCTGAATGTGTTTCGTAATACCTGACATATCTGTTGTTCTTTCTTCTAGCTAGGGCCGTATTTGCAAATTCCCAAAAGCCACAAAAACAAAACATTCACAAACTCCCTCTGCACCTTATAAAAAGGCTATGTTCTTCCTCTTCACAGAACATTTGCATATCTTGCAGGTATTGGCTGTCAGTTTCTGGATTCTTAATGTGCAAAGTACGTTAAAATTTAAAGCAGGCGAATGGAAAATAGATTTGAGACTAGTACTTACATGCTAATTTAACTGGTGCAGGAATGATGAATCAATAGTCTAGCAGTAACATCTTTGACGATACTCTCATCTATAATGTATAACTCATGCATGTGTAATGAATCAACAAATAATTTGTATTGTATTACAGGTCTTGTTGCTCCTTAGTACCATGCTGCATTTCCAATGCATTAAGATGTCTTGGCGAGCATGAATTATCGGATCGTTGTATGAATGTATGTAGGCCATTGCGTTGTTGGAATATATCACACGCCAAAACGACACCGGCAGCACGTAAAGAGCTACAAAATCAAATAAAGTTGCAGAAAACCCATGGGATATAAGCCAGCACTAAAAGGGTTGACCCCATAAAGAGTTGTAGCCTAATTATGATTTCATTAAAGTGTTTATTCAATGGAGGAATAGGGAGGAGATGAAATTGAATTGTTGGATAAGATGATGGCTGTGTTGTATTGGAGCTCGGAGTTGAGTTGGGGTTTCATCCTATTTCTAGGTTAATTACATGGAGCCTTCACTTCAATTGTCAGAGGAGGAGCATCGCTTAACCTAAATTACACCAAAACCCTGAAGAGAAATTGTCTCATCCATGTAAACCCAAGTCCTCTCCCTCTCACTCATCTATCTCTTCCCCTGCCTAAGACATAATGCCGTTTCAATCCCAGCACGCGTCACAATCATTACGCTTACTTCAGCCACAAAACATACACCTCAGAGGCTAGTCTGAGACGCAGCGAATCTCTCTGTTCCTCGCGTCAGATGATGATGGTTTACACGGCGTGCCTTCAATTTTCCTCCTCAAACAATGGTTGTGTACACAGCGCTTTCAAGGTTTGGAAAACGCAACAAAACGTGATTTGAACATCAAGCGTCAGACCATCTGGGCCACATTACAAGCACCAAATAATGACCGGGTCCTTCAATGCTACGCTAATGTGTGTTGTTTCACTTATGTCGATATAATGCAGTGCAAAATCTGGTGTTCTCATGCAGCTGTTTGTATGTGCGACCTCCGTCATCTCATCCGTCCCCATATCACAAAGAAAAAGTGCTATTAAAATTTCACACACACACAGAGACTACGGGGCTATCGAGCCTGAGGTTTGATAGAGAATCTCTAGTTGCCACATGTCATTCATTTCACCTGCTTTTGTTTCCATCAAGGCCAGTCTAATCCCTGACCTTAAAAAAAGCTTGTCATTAACATTGAGAATCTTCAACACATAAAATAAGTATTTAAAATCAATTTGCCAACCTTCTTGGATAAAGACAGATCACATAAAGGGATAGTTCACCCAAAGATGAACATTTACTCACTATTTACTCACCCTCAAGTGGTTCCAATTCTTTATTCTGTTAAGCACTAAATATGATATTTTGAACTATGGGACCATAACCGTTTTCAAGTTATACAATGGTTTGGAAAAGTCAAGGTTTTATAGGGCTATGAAACCCCCTTTTTTCGGTTCAAGTGTGCCTCCCATTTTTTCAAAAAATGCTCCAAGATGTGTGTGTGAAGTTTTGCGAGCAGAATGAGACACAAACCGTGAGGAGATCCATGATTTTATAGCTTACAAAGCTAAATGCAAAGTTATAAACCGTAAGTAATTTGATGCCCTGCTACATATGTTATTCGTAAATTCATATACACATAGCAACAATTTGTTATATCATTATACAGATAATCGTGTTTACATAAACACTAAATGAGGAGGACTTCTCTCCTCCTCAATCCCCGGGTCTAAATGCAGACACAGTGCATTTGCCCTGCGGTTAATATGGAGATTTTAAACATGGGTGAACACAGCAGCATAGATAGGCTATGTGTCTGAACGGTAACAAACTCAACTGATAAAAGATAAGTCTGCCATTCTCCAATTCTCGTACAGCTCTCCCGTCTAAAATGCTTGCTGCAAACCAATCACTTTGCTGTATTGGCCCTGACAAGAAAGACATGCAACAAACCCTGTGGATCATGGAAACAAGCACACACGACCCGTGCTGTGCAGATGCGGTCTCACCCAGTCATTGGGTCACAGCTTGGCAGGTCTGCCTTGCTTTCGGAAAGCACATGCTCTCACGAATAATTAAAAAGCAGGTTCTTCTCATAGGACAAGAAAACTCGGTTATGAATAATCATGGGAAATCGACGCGTCATCACTCCACTTGTAGATTCACACTACATCATAGGATTTTGATCCCACCCCAAAAATCATTTTAAACCCAGAAGATGAAATTAGCTGACAAAAGCTCAAATTATTCAGCTTTCCCCACAATTAAAGCTGAAAGTACTCCTGGGTGTCTTGAATCTTTAAAATCGGCAAAATTTTCTACTATACCGTTCCTAAGGTGTGTTTTTTATTTGCTTTTTTTAAAATCGTTTTTTAGGACAACAGTATCTCCAGCATTAAAGATATTTAAAGATGCTGTTTTAAATTGAAAGGAAATCTATGTTTTTGAAAATGATGAAGACAGCAGTCAATGATTCATTTGAATTATTTAGCCTGACATGTTTACTGCTCCAAAATATTTAAAGCTTTCTCAAAATAAAATATCTTGTGTTTAAAAGGAAAACATTTTTTTTTTTTTACCAAGATTTTAAAAAAGAATTTTTTTTTTTTAGACTAGTAATCACAATATCGTTAAACCGTGAAATTTGTATCCAAGATTATCATTCTGTCAGAATCCCATACCTGCCCATGCCTATTTTAAACACAACTGAAAACCTGTAACCATTCACTTCTATAGTAGGAAAATCAAAAACTCAATAAAAACTCAAGATACAGGTTTCCAAAATGTTTCTTCAAAATGTATTATGTTGTATTCAATCATGGTTTCCGCTATATTCATTCCGGGGCGCCACACCAAAATTCATTCCAGCCATGGCTACATTACAGCTTCTCATTCAAAACCTTCAGTTATTGCAGTCTTTTTTTTAGTAGCGGTTAATAATCACACCAAAATGTATTAAAATGTAAGTGAATTATAACAGAGCAAACTTTTCTGTAATCTTAGTAGTGCTGTGTGTTATTTGTTTAACCCTTTAAGGTTACATACTGACTGACTGACTGACTGACTGACTGACTGACTGACTGACAGGGCTGCACGATGCGTTAGGCCAGCAAACACGATAGCTTTCAGTTATGATCAACACAGTTTCCATAATTATACTTTATTTATTGATAAAGGTCGGTGATTCTGCATACAATGACTTTATCTTGGTGGCGTTTATAGCCCTTTTACTTTACTTCAGTATGCATCAATAGCTATGTTTCCATCCACCTATTTTTATGCAGATTTTGCATATGTGCATAAAATACGGTTGATGGAAATGCCAAGATGCTCATAAATTTTGAAAATGCGCATTAAAAACATAAGCGCATAAGTGAGTACGATAAAGTTTTTATGCAATAAGAAAAGATGCTCACAAACTACGATGGAAACACTTTTACCGCACAAACTCCAGCATGCGCATTAAAAAATGTCATATGATTTTGTTATAAGAGATCATGTGATGATAAATATGTGTGGATGGATAAATCAGCCGGCTGAGCACATTATAAAACATCTGAAATGTTGTTTTGGTCAACACCTTAACGTTTAAGCATTAGTGTTATTATATTATTAATATAATCAATGCAATAAATTGCACTAAAGTGCACATGAAAATCTGTGCTTGAGTAGCGTATATTTGAGGACATGCAAGAAGTTTTGAGCACGAACAGAGGAAATCGGCGAACAAACAATTTGCATTCCCATGTTACATAAATTGGATCTTGACTCGTAATACTGCGTCTACGACATTTGTCATAGAAATAACGTCTAACGTAGTTGGAAGTTCTATGTAAAAGACCTGCCACCACAGCTGGAAAATAAATCCTAGAGGATTCAATAGAAAAAACAAAACAAAAAGAATGACAGACCAGTTTTAACAAATTAAGCATGAGTATATGTTAATTTTGACCTGGTTATTACTATGCATTTTCATTGGTGTGCCTTTTGATTTTGAGATTTGGTCAAGGACTACTTGATAAGATCTTTCCTCCATTTGCTGGTGATTATCAGTGGGAGTTAAATGCAGTGGTCTGATCTCTTTAAATTCATTTTCACTCATTGGAGTTCCATCCGAGAAGGAAAAAAGCATTTTGCCTACAATTGGTCCATTGGTCCGAAAGAAAAGAAAGACAGATGGCATAAAAAAGACAAAATACATCAATAGGCATTTTTAAAAAAGCACATCGAAACTACGCATATGTCTCAAAAAGAAAGGCTTTTTGTTTAAACGAATGTATTTTTGCAACACGCAGCCTCCACAACCAAATGCCTTGATTTTTTTTTTCAAACATGATTCATCAAGACAAAAAGTATTTTAATGTAACCCCTCCTCTCTTCAATTGCTCTTTCTTGCTGTCACCCTCTCTCTCTCTCTCTCTCTCTCTCTCTCTCTCTCTCTCTCTCTCTCTCTATTTCATGTGCACTCTTGTTCTCTCCATCTTTCTTTTTTTCCTGTGTGAGTTTGTGTGTGTGTGTGTGTGTGTGTGTGTGTGTGTGTGTGTGTGTGTGTGTGTGTGTGTGTGTGTGTGTGTGTGTGTGTGTATGGTTCATAAGCGTGTGTTGCAGCTGAGATCTACGGGGGGGAACAATGTGATAAATTAGTTATGCATGCACACAACAAATTGATCCTGCTCTGTTCTGTCACAGAAAGCAGATGTTGCATACAGTGATGTATGTGGATGAGCAGCATGACTACAGTGCATTAATATTATTTCTTATTCAAATGTAATGCAAAGGACAAACAGCGTCTCTCATTCATGGCAAGATGTGCAAACAGTAATAAGCTGTATTTTTCCGCCGCTTGATGTATGAACTAATACATCACAGATGTAGATAGACAAATTAGTTTTATTTTGCCTTCCATAAAGACACGTTTTTTTTAGGATTAGTCATTTTCTCATTGAACATATTTTCATCTTCATTAAAATAAATTTGTTTACGATTTGACATACTAAACTACTGTCTGTTTGGCGCATTTCCATTTTGCTTAATCAATACAATGTTGTTAGATGTTTTTGGAAAAAAAAGAGGCAGCCTGAAACGTTTTCTACACTTTAACTTCCATTTATTGGAACCATTTAGTTTAGTTTTTTTTTTTTTTTTTTTTTTTTCAGTGATATTATAAGAATAACAAGTTAGCACACCCGCTAAGAGCGTATTCGTCATTGCAGTGCAATGTGTATGTAAACAGCATATAAAAATCTGAAGCAATCAGGAAGCAAGAGCTACTGTGATTAGGTTGCAGTAGTGGCTTCCAGTCATAAACAAAATGAATAGCCTGTTGTTAGAATCTTAAAAAAAAAAAGAAAACCTTCCACAAATAGCTGTTAACAGAATGAACAAACATCACAGGTATTGCTATTTCTCATTAAAAGCCCATCCAAGCAACATTTGCACAGTTGGCAATAGAATTCTTTGGAATGCCATAATAATTGGTCCTCGTACATAAATCAGAGCCCAGTTATTAGTCTGTGAAGCTCTTTGCGCGTGTATCCTCTAACATTCAAGTCCAGGACCATGGAAAATGTCCAGTAGAACACAAGCATTGCTGTCACGGATTGGTGGAAGCGGGCTTCGGGACAGATGTATCCTTGCTGTCAGAAATCTCCTTGGCCCCCTCACCTCATAATATTCCCCAAGGACATGGCATAGATCCGCTTCATGATTGCAATCAACCTTGACTTCCACACAAACAAACAACTATCCTTCACCCTGACCATCGCCAAGCTGGCTCATGCCAGGCAATTCACCGAGCACCAGCATTCATTGAATCGCTTCGTCTCATCTAACTGAGAAACCCCATGGCCTGTGCAATTGACTCTTCCATGAGCCGTACAACAGCTCGGCAAGACTCAGAGCTGACAATAATAGAGAGCTTTGTGAGGCTAGTGTGCATCAAACTCTGAAATCCTTTATTTCAGATTCTCCCATTATAGTTGGATGCATACCCCTAACGCTCACCCCTGACTGTAGCAGTCAATGACATTTGGAGAGACAGGCAGTATTACCCTTGCTCCCTTTCTGCTTCCTTCCTCTTTTGTAGGCAGAAAGGGTTTCATACCTACCTGACAAAAGATAGAATCCAGTTCAGATGATGGCCTAAATCGTTACATATTTCATTAGATTCCAAAGGCCTTCATAATTCATGCCCTGACTGTATTACTGCCCACTTTTGTTTACGTTTTGCCATTTTCCGCCACAGTGGAACAACACATCAGCGATCATCATGCCTGAAGGGCGCTTTCGTTTAATGCCGGCTTAGATCGAGGTCTTGAATGTTGTATGTTTTGAAGGCGAAGGTCAAGATATGGAGCTCCTTTCAACCCCAGACACCCCTGCGTCTTTGTTCATCATGTTCAATAGAAGATGACGGCTAGCCAGTGTAGGATAAAAGTGTCAGCAATCATGCAGGGACATCTTGATGTATGGGAAATATTACATTTTAATAATACAGTAGCTGATAATAACTCAATTATCCTATTGGGCTGTCTTTTAAGAAATGTATTATAATGTGTATATTTGAGAACAGTGCTTTAGATTTCATCCCCATCCACCGTAGAAATTTGTAATATTTTCAAAATGTTTTCCATCCACATGTACATTACTGAACATAAAACACAATAACATGTCTTTAAATGTCTGAAATAGTTGAATTATCATACTTTTATTCTGGCACAATCATATTGTTAGCAAAAAGTCTCACCGCCTACCGGTGAATCTAGGTCCACCACCATTCAGTTATTGTGAATGGTTTAAAGTACTATTGCCCTTATGTTTACAGCCTCTGTAAATGAATTGGCATCTAAAAATGTTTGTGAATGGATAAACCAGTTTTGGCCAGTTTTTGGTTTGGTTGTTCTAAAACCCTTTAACAATTTCAGTATTTGTGTTATTATTTTTTAATGACCTCCAGAACTGTCAAGAATGTTTGTGCTCCTTGTCTTAAAACGCCATCATATGTTCATTGCCTGTCGGCATTTGTCTTTTGAGGCGCAAGTCATTTATTAAATAAAGAAAAGACTTTATTACTTTTAATTTTTACTTATGATATTTGGCGCCAGTTAATCAGGAAGTGACAATTTTGTTCTCTTTGACTCGTTGGATAGAAACGCTGCTTTTTTATGTGATATTCCTGTATTCCTGCTCAAAAAGTTACACTCAAAAAAAGTTTTTTTTTTTTTTACTTGTTCAAACTACTTAATAAAAAAGAGCTGAAACAAAACAATTCTTGAGATTTCATTGGGACAACTTAGTTTTTATGTTCAATCCACATACATTTGTTAAAAGTGTTAAGTTAACTTAATTGATTTGTGTTGGGACAACGTGAATGAATTGTGTGGATCCCTGCATTTTTTTAAAGTGTAATTTGCAGTTTTGGATGGGAGCACAGCTATTGTTTTTAAGTCCCTGTGTTTTTATAGTCCACAGCACAAAATAAAATAGCATTTTTAACTATTTTCAAATTTTATTAACTTGGGAATGCAGGAAAATACAGATTTAGTGTGAACAAAAGCTTAGAGAAGTGTTTTAGAATGTATGTAGTGTAGATGCAGCCTTGGAGATGGACAACAGCAATGGGCTGGAATGTATTACGTGCATCCCTGAGCGGGATTTGAACCAATGACTCTGTAATGGGTGGCAGGCACACCAACAGCAGACTGCAGTCTCTAATGTTAGTCACTGGTGCAGCTCTTGAAGCAAGGGAAGGGATGTGTAATGTGGGCCTCCATTGCACTCAGCCCCTAAACTTCACTCCCAGCTGACTGATGGCACCAGTGAAATCTCTGGCGCTTCTCGGCCCATGGATTTAAACTTTCGAACTTTCGACAGAAGAGGTTCACTCACAAGAGTGATTAAGAATGATTTCTCTCATGACAGTCACTAGTGAGCTCTTAAGGCCAATGGTATGATAGTTTCTCCCCATAGCTTCTACCAGGTGTGTGCTGTCTCACCTCCTTTAACCTCATGCCTATTCGGGTCATGGCACCAATACAAACTACTCCCCCATGTAACTTGTACTGCTCCAAGTGGTGTTCAAACAGGTGTTTCTGGCATGGATGGCTGGTGTGCCAATAAGGAGCTAAAGACCATTGTTTCTCCTGTCAGTTGCAAGACTGCCTCTTGAGCCCCAGAAGATAAAGATTGTAGCCTCAAATAAATGACAGTCACGAATGTGCCTCTAGGGGCCAGGAGAGCAAGGTTTACATGCACTGCTTCTGCAAGCTAGCCCACTAGTTACAGTGACCTATTTAAACCTTACTGCCATCCAGGTCACAGCACCTATGTAACACCTCCACCAATCTAACTTGCTCCAAGCTGGGATTGAATCACTGTTCCTGCTATGGGAGGCAGGTGTGCCAACAAAGATGCTAAAAAGTATAGTCGCTCATATCAGCCGCTAATACAGAATGTTGCTTAAGGCCAAGAGTCTAAAGATTTTAGCCTTTAAATTATGTCTGTGGCTGCTAGGGTTCTTGAGGCCAGGATAGAAAGGGTTACTTGAACAGCTTCTACAAGCTGGCCCCCATTACAGACACAAGGTTAATAGATTAATGATTGCTTATAATATATACAAGGTTAGTTTCCTGAACTTCCTTTAAATTCAAGCCTGTTTATTCGACCCGTGTCCATCAGTATGCTAACAGAGAAGCAACTTTGATTGTCCGAATAATACGTATCCTCTGCGTAGCATGACAGGATTTTTAAGAGGCCAATGAATGCCTGGAGGATGTGGGAACCGCAACAAGACATTCTTTAAAGGCAGGTTGGATAATACAGAGGCATGGTCATGTTTTATAGGGAAGAAAGATCAATCCTCTCTGAAAGAACTTGAATGTTAATATACTGAGGCACACCTTGCAATTTACCTCCCTGGTCTTCAGCACCGTTCCCTGCCAAGCTGTGCTAGACTGATAAGGTATATTAGTGTGTTCTTTCTTCCAATGATTTCTCTTTGTGCTGTTAGTAATGAGTCATGGATCCGGTAGGGGGGCCAGTCACATGCAGACTAAGGGATGAATAGAGGAAAACCCCATTTGATCATATCAGTGAAAAAAAAAATGGAAAAACAGCTCTGAGCACTACTCTATACTTTTATTTGCAGGATCTCATATTGTACACAGTACCTTTTTATCGCATTAAAGAAACTGCATATTCACTAAAACATTACTTTAGATTTTACTACAAGAGGTGTAATTAACACTCTGTGTAGTCATCTTGATTACATGTGTTGGTTCGATCTGATTTGCCCATGGGAAGTCACAGCCTGAGGTGTTTTACACCAGGAGAAAGCACTATTCATCACTGATTGTAATGTGGAAAGTAGTGTAAAACTTGCTGTTAAAGTTTCAGCTAAATTAGGAAATAGGAAAATATGAAAGTGTTTTTACCATTTGCAAACATGCTCCATTTTGAACAAACCCAAGACATTCTTTTAAATTAAAGTAGACATATGTTTATCATATAACAAGGTGATGTGCATACTTTTAACTTAAAAAAAACAAAAAAAAAAAAACAACATAATTTTAAATTAGGACTGGGAGGTACAAAAAAAAAAAAATTAATTAATAAATAAATAAATAAATAAATAAATAAATAAATAAATAAATAAATAAATAAATAAATAAATAAATAAAAATAAAAATACCAACGTTACCAAGACAAATAGTTTTAATAGTCAAAAAAAAAAAAAATATATATATATATATATATATATATATATATATATATACATATTTAAACAAAAAATCTCATCTCTTAATAACAAAATAAACAAGTTAAAGAGACTTGTTAAACAATGTTAATGTTAAACAATGTTAAACAATCAAAGCAAATTTAAGGTGTGAATGATAATGGTAACCTCGAACTCTGTCAACAACACACATTATGATAAATAAATCTGAGCTTTCAGGTAAAGGAACTAACCATCATTATTCAAAACCATATTGCAACATTACAGTTGAATACATTACCCCTATGTAAAAAAAATAAAAATAAATAAATCTTTTAGATGGGGAGCTATTGGCTGGGATTCACAAGAAAAGAAAAAAAAAAGACACTCTGATGACATCTTTACATCTTTTTATATTTACAATGTCTTCACTGCTGCTAGTCATGGCACTTTTTTCCGCATGTGTTGTTATTTTGCCCTGAAGTGACAAGCATGTGCACGTGGATTCCTTGACCATTTACAATAGACTTTGCGCTCGCGATCCCTTGGTGTCAAACGTAACTAGGTGACCATCAACCATTTTCTTAGAGGATGAAAATAGACAAATCATTGCTGACGCTTCGATGCAAGTTTATGGAGAAAAGTAAAAAGCGCTGCAGTGTTTGTCTGAGGTAATGAGTCTACCATTATTACTGAAATGTGTATATTGAATACAAAGTGTAAAGCAGATTGGTTAGTTCTACTTAATGAATTGCGGTGCACTCTGCGCATTCGAAAAAGTTCAGATAGTTTTTACATACTTTAGGTGCAGCTGGAAAATGCGTGTTGTTCAAGTGCGCGCCCACTTGCACAACACTCCCATATGTGCATCATGCAAGTCGTGCGCCTCCAATGGAAATTACAAACTTACACTCCAAGCTTATTGCCATTGCTTCAAAGGCGCTTCATTTTAATAAAACTATAGCGCTTCATACCGAATGTACATACCAAATCTTTTTTATTGATATTGACAATGGGGTTCAGCCAATAAATATCAATAGCGATTTTATCGCCCAGCCCTATTTTATTCACATTTACACTGGAAAATATTAATTTTCATTTTAATGAAGTGTGATCATTTGTGAATACTAGCAAGATTTTTTTCAGACACTTTTATGCATTTTAATTAGTAAGTGATTAGCAAGTAGATCAATTTAGTTGCTAGGTTAAAATTTAACTTTTTAAATGACAAGTACAGTTATAGGCAACGCAGTGGCGCAGTAGGTAGTGCTGTCGCCTCACAGGAAGAAGGTTGCTGGGTTGCTGGTTCCAGCCTCGGCTCAGTTGGTGTTTCTGTGTGGAGTTTGCATGTTCTCTCTGCGTTCGCATGGGTTTCCTCCGGGTGCTTCGGTTTCCCCCACAGTCCAAAGACATGCAGTACAGGTGAATTGGGTAGGCTAAATTGTCCATAGTGTATGAGTGTGTGTGAATGAGTGTGTGTGGGTGTTTCCCAGAGATAGGTTGCGGCTGGAAGGGCATCTGCTGCGTAAAAACGTGCTGGATAAGTTGGCGGTTCATTTCGCTTTGGTGACCCCAGATTAATAAAAGGACTAAGTCGACAGGAAAATGAATGAATGAATGAATAAAATACAGTTATGAACTCTGCAAGTTAGAGACATTTAGTTACCAAATTGCCTCTCATTATTTTACTAATTTCAATGGTATGTCAGCTTCCAGATTCTTTTCGCAATTAAAAAAAAAAAGAAAACTGTGTAATGATGATGCTGTGGCAAAACTGTGAAACTCCAAGCAGTGGGGACATTTTAACTACAGACCTTAATATGTCACATTCAGAAAACAGGCACAAGTTAACCAGAGAGGTTTTATTTATAAAGCAAACCCTTCACATTGTTAAATATTGTAATCCTGTCCTTTATGTGGCCCTGAAAAATCCAGACACCGGTATCCAGTGTCACACATCATTAGATTATTATGGTTTGGATGGTAGAGAACAGCCATCTAAAAATGCTCGGCGTACAATTCTATTGAAAGACAATCTGCATAGCAGAAGCTAGAAGGACAGCAGCAACGACTCGGGCACTATGAAATCATCATCATTTAGGCTTGCTTTACATGTTACCATACAGTTAAGATTTCATGCACATATGCTTCCCAACAAATGTTACCCTCACCATCCCATTAAAGTGGGAAATAAAACAATGTCCAAGATTAGATGTGCAGCATGACATTTAAACTGCTCTGCGCGTTTGGTGGATTCTCTAGTCCTATCAGAAATGCATAACTGGTTTCTCTAAAAGTTCATTTTGAGGGTGGCAAAATAGCCCTCTGAATTATTCATGAGGTATTTTGTGCCTTTCATATTGCTTTAAGGCTTTCAGATTTGCATTTCTTTAACATGCCTAGGAGAAGTCCTTCAGTGACATGAAGTATGAATCTTAAAAATATGAAGGGATCAACCCTTTTAGGTATAGCTCTCGGATAGGTACATTACTTGATGAGGAAGAGAAGCTCCCTGGATGCTCCAAATGCTTTCAAAGATGTAGGTTTCTCGGAGTACACTGTGGAAATTAGCAGAACTATTCTATCCAATTGTGGAGACATTTACCTGAGGTGTTTTGAAAAACTCTGCCCTAAAATAATGGCTTGTAATGAGATGTTAAAGACTGTGATCAAATACACATTAGCCTTTGAAAGAGCTTATGAAATACACAGCTTGACTGTAAACATGTAATTGTACACACACACACACACAAAAAATGAATATGATTTTTATTAAATGCCAACTTTTCAGCCTTAAGGGCATGTCACAGTCAATTGAAAGTGTGACCATTTAAAAGTGTGCTGAGGTGAAGCATCGGGACGTGATTGATGTTACGAAGGTTATGGCTTTTGGTAAGAAAAGCTAGCTTGAGGGGACCAGTCAAAGACTGTGATTTGTTACATTGCAGCAGTGTAAAAATTAATGGGAAGATCAATGTGTACATGTTGTGTGAGTGACCTTTATTGAATGTGGGGCTGTGCAAGATTTTCAGCCGTCCCTTGCAATAGAAAGTGTTAGATTGAGGTGACAAATGATTGTGCTTTTCAGATAGGTAAATTGACTATGTTTCTTTACTAAATTTATGTATGTCTGTTTTGAATGCATTGAATTGCAGTTACCAGGGTTGAAGTAACACATTTTATTTAAACAAGTAGCATTTTTTTATCGTGTCAGAAAAAAAATAAATAAATCTTACAGCAAATGTAAAATTTCTACAATCTACAGTCTTAATTATCTAAATTAATGTAAAGTACAGAGGCACATCTTTGTGTTGCTCAGAAGTGCATAATAACGCTTCTATTAATTTGTTTAGAATTGTTTTCACTAATGAAATATGCAAAAACCTATTTAAAGTTGTTTAAATATGTCATGTTATATAAGATATAATAAAAAAGTTATTTTACTCTTGCTTAATTTAGGTTATACAATATTTTTATATCATGTAATTATCAAGATCACAAACATGCACACTTTTTCAGGACATTTATATTCATTTTGGGTGACATTTTGACACAAGTGGCAACACGGCAGATCAGTGGTTAGAACTGTCACCTCATAGCAAGAAGGATGCTGGTTCGAGTCCCAGCTGGGTCCGTTAGGATTTCTGTGTGGAGTTTGCATGTTCTCCCTTTGTAGGTTTCCTCCAGGTGAAAGTCCAAAGATGTGGTATAGGTGAATTGAATAAACTAAATTGGCATTAGTGTGAATTGGTGTGTATGGATGTTTCCCAGTACTGGATTGCAACTGTAATGGCATATACTGGATAAGTTAGTAGGTCACTCTGCTTTGGCTATCCCTGATGAATAAAAAGGTCTATAACAAAGGAAAATGAATGAATTTTTACACAATTGTTGTTCATTTCTGACCAATTTCGAAAAAAAAAAATTAAATCAGGCATTGTGTAGAAATATATTATTTTGACGTATCTTAATGTGTGATAAAAACAAACATTGAATAGATTATCTTGTTGATATGGTTCATTTGAAGAAATGTGAACTGATTTCCAAGCATGCATGTGCACCACTTATGCTCATTGGAAATACGTGCCTAAGCATACATTTTTGTAAAAAGCAAAATATGTTTCGGATGGCAAATTGGCTAAATGACTTTTAAAGAATTTTGAAATATTTAATTAGAGTACATTTTGTTGTATATTTCAGATTCATGTCATTCATCATACATATCAACAAGCAAGTGGGTTTTGTCATACACGTCACCTAGTGACAAAACTCAACCAATGCTGATTTTAAATCAAATAGATGCGAAAAAGTTGCATTACTTTTATTTATTTATTTTTTTGTGGAACCGTCCTTCATTAATCACTAAAGTAAAATAATATTTATTTGCAAAGAACTGTACAATTTTTTTTTCCTCATCAATAAATAAATAAATATCTCATTAGTGTAAAAAGAAAAAAAAAGTTATTGGCTTTATCTGCCCTGTAGAAACTTTACATAGAAACCGCAGACAAATTTATATTTGTACATTTTTGTGGTTCACAAAAATAGGCTGAATGCAAAACAACTTAATATTCAAACTTTGGTGAAATCATAAATGAGACAAAAATTTCAACCATTTTTTTTCAAAGTTTTAGTATTTCTCATTACAGTTCAGTAAAAATGCCATCTTCAGATATTTGCGTGAATGCATGATTGAGAATTCAGTTCAGTTCTAAAATTGACAGTGTGAAAGCTAAGTGAACCAGAAATTAACCATTTCCTTTTTGAGCTTGGACCAAAATAAAAAAATAAAATAAAAAATAAAAAAACACTACAACTACAAGTGTGAACATACTCTTAATCTGAGATGAGACAAATGCAGTCAATACCAGGAAAAGACCAAGACCTTCTTAAAATGACAACCAATTTACGCTTCACCAATTTGCTTCATTTCTGCTTCATAATATGTTCGTCAATAAATTAATGCAGAAATAATATGTTTACAATAATTGATATTCCATTGGCCACAATCTCTTAAAATTTTGTTCTTCATTGCATCAATGGTTCCATGAAGAATGCACAACTTCCCTTTTCTATTCCACCATATGTACTTTTAAAGTGAAAAAATCTATCTATCTATCTATCTATCTATCTATCTATCTATCTATCTATCTATCTATCTGTCTGTCTGTCTGTCTGTCTGTCTGTCTGTCTGTCTGTCTGTCTGTCTGTCTGTCTGTCTGTCTGTCTGTCTGTCTGTCTGTGCGCATTAATAAAGTAAATGAGCTATTTTGACGTTGGACTTTACACGCAAACTGGTGTTTATAAGCAAAGCGAACAGTGCCCCCTTTTCCTCTCAGGCGAGCGGCGGCGTTGGTGTGAGGTAGTCCGCTGTGAGCGCAAGCGAGCGGGGCTCTGGCTCCAGCAGCAGTGCGGCTTTAAGCTGATGAAGGCTGTGAAATTTATCGCTGGCTCCTCCTCCCGCGATGATGTCAATCGGAGGTGGAGAGGTGGGCAGTACTAAGGAACTGAGTTCATACAATACAACAGAGATTGCTAGAGCTCTGCGTACAACTACGGCAAAACGCCTATTCCAGTGTGTGGAAGTGATGCTGCACATATAAGCGCACTGTCCACCTGCTTCGTTGCACTGTCAGCCCATGAGCATTTCTCAGAATAGACGAGTTGCTCTCTATCACTCTGCCAAACCACGGGATGACATTAAAATGACGTGTCCGGGGAAGTTTTAAATGATTTACAAGTTCTGTAGCTGTTAATTAAAGGCACAGAAAGAAAGAAAACAACTTAACCAAACAGTTCACGTACATGCGAGGAGCATTCTCGCGCTTTCCCGTGCTGACTGTATGAATGCACTGAAATAAGAAGTACAAACCCATTTGGAGCAGCACCATCTCTCCGCGCGCGTGGGATTCAAGCAGTATCCAGGCGCGAGACATCTGAGGAATTACATCGTCTCTTCTAAAAGTCATTCACAAATGTTTTTCACTGTTCGTGCTCGGACCTTGGACTTTTTCATGGACATGGATCGTTTTCTCTAGTTGGATACCGACTGGTCACTATACGTGAAGCTGTTTGATTCTGGGATTTTCTTCAGTCTGCTTCACGGCACTTCATCTCCTCCAGCAGTGATGCCGCTACGTGACGGGAATTGAGAGTTTCCATATTCACTGAGAAATCCGAGGTAAGACACGTATTCCTTATGCTCATTTATGGCTTGTTTTGCTACATTAAACATTTAAACATATAGTGGAATTTGACATAGCTCTCTAATTTGTGACACGACCGGCCGTACTTTATTTAATGTCTTTATAAACACCGCGAAATGGATTAAAACTGCTACTCACATGCGCTTGCAAGCTTCGAAGAAAATGCAAAAAAAGTCAATGGGCCCACGCGCATAAAACTCAATGATATGTTCATTTTATAATAGGTTTAAGTTTGCCTGTGGAAAATAAATTTATTGTGATGTTTGAAAGACAAAAAAAAAAAACGTTCTGCAGAATTCCGTAACCCCGCTTCAATCCACATTTGAAGATGTGCTAGACTGCTTTTTTCATTTCGATTAATCAATTCGTGTTATTACACAAAGTAAACAGGTAAAAGCAAAATGTAAAGTCGTTTTAAAACGTTTCATGCTGTGAGAGCGAAAGAGCCAACACGTGAATTATAACAGCATCAACTAGATACCATCAACTTCTGAAGCGTTTCCTGAATCTTATGACTGTCGGAGAAATGTTGTATTGTTGTCGTTTCAAACCTAGCAGCAAAGTAATAACGTATTAAATAGCTTGCTATTAAGGAAATGGACACATATAGGTTAGGCTACTCAAAAATGCACGGCTGTGTGCAGCTCGCGAGACAGAAGAGCATCAGCAGATGAAGTCGGAGGCTGATCCAGGAGGATGCGTCATTTTCTGAACCGGTGTGCTGGCCGAGCCAGAACAGAAATACTTTGTTATAAACTGATCCTGTCCCTTAAAAATTGCCATGGTAACCGCAGTTCCCGCCACAATACCATGCACTAAGTAAGGGCTCTTTGTAGTTTAAGCCGATAGCCTTCATTAAAAACGATTTCTTTTTTTTTCTTTTGGAAAATGACACGTTTTGAGATTATTGATATTACATGTACTTCTGTTTGGTGTATTGGTTTTAGTCTTTCAAATGCATCAATTATTTTCTTAACTAAATAATAACAACAAAATGTATTATTAATATTAACAACAATAATAATAATAATAATAGTAATAATAATAATGTTGTTTAATTAACACCTTATTGTGGAGTTTAAAATGTTTTCTTATTAAACAGATCAAATCATTTGACTGTGTTGTGGAACCTTTATGATTAAAAGTGTATTTAAATAAAAGTGTTGTAACTTTGCACTGATGCAGTATAACATGTTCAAAGTCTTTACACTGTTTACGAGGGGCATCCACCATATTAACTGGTAATTATGGTATTTTTCTGAAAAGTACTTTTGTTACCATGGTAAGTTTTTTAAAGGAAAGTTTCCAGATTCAGGCATAATTCATAGCGAATAGCTGTAGTCTATTCTATTCTATTTCTTACTAAGTTATGCAACAAACGACCTTTGACGACAGTTATGTGTGTCAAATCTGATTACTTTCTAATTTAGATTTTCATAGGGACGAGAGTTCAACATTGTTTCATGCTTGAAGGCAAAATGATGCAACTGGTTTTCATTTTACAGTCATCTCTAGTTGAGCAACACTCGGATGTGGAGAAATTCAACAGGCCTTTCTTTTTTTACAGCTCATTGTTTATAGTATTTTTTATCTGATTTGTATTCATCATTATTACTATTGTCTTTAGTCTGTTATCTTATCTCGCCATAAAGTGTAGATGTTGCAAAATGATATGCTGCGAACATTCATTCATTCATAGTATATTCATTTAATTTTATTTTTAAATGTAGTTTTAGACTTTAATATATTGTCATTTTGAACTATAGGGGAAATTAAGTAGATTTGTGACATATATAAAGGTTTGAAGTAAAAGATGGGATTTATTTATTTTTTTTCATTTTTGTCTGCCGCTGAAAAATGATGATGTCATCTGACATAAAAATCACAAAACACTTGTGACTTTTATTTATTTACTTGTAATATGATATAGTTGCATGCATTTTATGGTTTAAATATCTAAGTATAGCCACCTGGTGAATTCAAATTTAATAAAACAACAACAACAAAATAATAATAATAATAAAATAGCCAAATTGAAGGAAGAACTAAGCTAGCAACTCTGTAAGATGATGTTAATGATATTAATTTTCAACAAATGATCTATATTAAATTAATTAATATTAAATTGGCAGGAAAAAAATACATGCAACGACAATTAAAACTGCCATTACCAAAATCTGAATCTGCTGGTCAGGGTGGTTGGTACAATGTCCTTCCATACTTTACGCAGTGACCTTGCATTATCTAAAAAGTGTAATAGCAATACGCTTGTCTCAGATATGTTACCATTGAATGGTATAAATTATTATTTACTTTTTATTTTGGTTTAATGATCAGACTGTGATCACCGCAGTGCCCTCTAATGGTTGTTTATTTATTTAATTATTTATGTATTAAACTATGGATTAAGATGAAAGAACAATAAGTCAATATTACCTTCAGTATACAGATCATATCATATTGCTGTTAATTAATGTAATTAATTTACTTTTTAATTTAACAGATCACAATCATTTAGTTTGTCAACAATTAACTGATTAATTAAATTAATAAATTAGATATTTTTTATTTTTTTGCTATGGGTCTATTGACATGACAAAATTAGTCATGAGAACTAGAGTGAATAAATAACAATGTTGTCTTCAGTTTAATATAACAGTATTAATTGTTATATTTGTAAAATCTAGTTGAGCTTCCTGTCCCTGTAATTTGTAATTTATAGACTTAATATCTTATTATTATTATTGTTATTATTATTATTATTATTATTATTATTATTATTATTATTATTATTATTATTATGTGTTTGAAGAAAAAAAATCATGAACATTAAAAATGAACATTGTATCACAGGCCAAAAAACAGCCATTTAGATTTAGAGTTTCATTGGCATGTTATACACTTTGCAATGTTTGTCCATATAAAATCAATTTGGGAGAATGATATATCAACAACTGACATGTTGTTCCACTGAAAGTGCCCACAATAAATTGCCTGATGCTGGTCTAAGGAATTAAATCAAGTTTTATTATGATTATTTATGATTCAAATTAGCAAATCTCAACCATGATTCACGACACACCATTTTACATTAACAAAACCTGTCTCAGTTCCTTCTCAGCCAAAGTTAGTCGTAAGTTATTTTGTCATCTGACCGGATGGGGACTTTGATAAATTGAAAAATGGCAGACATGACTGTTTGGATGCATAATCTTTGCTGACATACATAAATCGACTCCATTGCGTTTGCTACATCTGTTTATCAGTTGCGACTGGCAGCCTGTTTGGTATGTTAATACCTCCCTATTGATCACTCAATTGATCATTGGTCCTTTGGATCAGTGTAGTCTGCATCAAAGCTACTCAAAGCCAGTCTGCATTTCAGTAGAATCCTACCTTTTATATGACACGTCAGTCTAGAGTCTTCACTTACCTACTGTAGGAACAGATATAGCAATACAATGTTGCAAAACAACAGGTGATAAACAGATTTAATAATAATAACAACAATAATAATACCAGATGCTTTCCATTACCACATATTTAATATAAAAGAATGACTTCATAAATAAATGATTAAAAACATGTTTTCTCATGATGAAAAGGCTGACTTCCGCACTACACAAGAAGGACAGCAGGTAGACTGGCGAACAGCTGGCAGGAGGGCTATGGGTCTCAAGCTGCTGAAGGCAAAGGTGGAGGGCAAACTCAAACAAGACATTGAAATGTCAAGGCGTCACACACATGCTTACTTTAAAAATGATAAAGAGAGCGATGCTGTTGATAAGAACAAGTTAAGTGACACGCTTCAGGCAGCTGTCCCAGTTTAACTTCCATAAGCGGCTTTAATCATTATATGAAATGTCATTTTGCTTTAATTACCTTTCTTATTAAATTTGATCGTTTTAATCTGATGCCCGTTTGGTAGGTGAGCTGTATTGATTTTTACACCTCTGCAGCACTCTGTTCCTGCTGATTCATATAGACAGAAGTTCAACATGAACTTGCGGTTGACATGTAAAATTATTTTCTTCCTTGACAGCTCAGCTCAAAATAAAAAAAACAGGCAGGCCTGTCCATCACATTGTCACGTAAAGCGCCTCCAAAGTCTGTGTGCTGTTCACTCCAGGCTCTGGAGGGAAGGACGGCTTTTGCATACTCCCTGCAATGCATGGTCCGCTGCTCAGAATAGATCACTGGAACTCTGTGCAAGCAGGGAGAAAGTCTCCCCGATACCCCCGAGCGCAATTTTCCCAGCTAATTCTCTCTATTCGCTCATGAGCGGCAAGTTTCCAAAGATTGGGAAAGTTGAAACTCAAAGCTTTGCAAATCCACCCAGAGTATAGTTTTGAAAGAATCGTTCCCTGGTGTAAATCTGAAAATGGCTCTGAGTTTTCGCAACAACATAAACTGTCCTAAATATGGGGAGGAGTGACATGTAGGCTCCCGTGTGGAATTGTCTAATCCCAGCACCACGTCCCTGGATAGCAGAGCTCCATACAAAATGCCAGACATCACTTACAGAGAGCTCGAGCTTATACTGTCTACACTGTTTAGTGCTATTTTGGGTTGTACAGGTTCATCAGCATTCGTGCTCCACTCGGGACCATGCCATTTGTTATTGTTGACAGTAAACTGATTATCTAGATGCAAGAGAATGTGCAGAACTGGAGACCCATCGCCCTTTTTAAAGGCCCGTCCACGTCACACTTTAATGTCAGTTGCGGTTATTTAGATGTAGATCATCTTTTCATCTTTTATGCGTTGCTCTGCAATGCACTCCTTAGCCAGTAAGTCCTCCTCATTATGCAATGTTGGATACAGCCTTGG
This sequence comes from Danio rerio, assembly GCF_052040795.2. Taxonomy (NCBI): domain Eukaryota; kingdom Metazoa; phylum Chordata; class Actinopteri; order Cypriniformes; family Danionidae; genus Danio; species Danio rerio. The sequence continues at coordinate 31,439,969 of NC_141034.1, read as the reverse complement.
ACTCTTTTGGGCTTATCAGAGTATAGTAGGTGAATAGTAATTGGTTTGCTCTCGCCGACTCCAAAATGGTGCAATCTTCAAAAGCAAACCGAATCATTTTTCACAACTTTCTTCAAAAAACAACATAACAGTCTGAGAATATCTGCAGATAGTAAGCTGGCCATTGATCAATGTCATGTAAATACTGTGAGTGCTGCTCGTCTGCCCAACAAACCTTTAATGAGTCCCTACAGTCCAGCCAGAGTGTTCACTGTGAAAAACAGAACATCTCGCTGACAGCCGAGACTTGAGCGGCTAAAAAAAAAAAAAATGGGGCCTTCAACTCTGTGTGTTTTAAGAAATCAGCCTTTGTGATGAATTTTTGATGTGTGAAGCAGATCTTCAAGGTACACGATGCATCTCTGCTGCGTTCAGCTTTGTTTTAAAACAAACATCCTTTTGGCACCTACAAATTACACATTAATGACTTGCCGAATGGAGAGTCGTTGTTAGTAGTATTTCCTACATATCCTATTTTTCTTTAATGTTTCTTTCCTACTATGCTATATGTCCTCCTTTGAGGTTTTGTTTATTAATTGCACATATCCGCTTAATAAGTGTGACGTCACGGGAAGCAGATTCCGAGTCCAGGCACTCCATCAAGCGGTGAGATTTGAGAGAGATCCAGACAGAACTGTTGTATAAATATATATATATATATATATATATATATATATATATATATATATATATATATATATATATATATATATATATACATACAATGTACGATGGCCAGACAGTGATACAATTTTTATATATTTTATTAAAATATTGGTGCAGAGACTGTTGTGTACACCATGATTAAAGTAAAGTGTGATAGGACTAAAAAGGGGTCATAAACATTTTCTCAATTCAATTGAGGTTTTGTTTATTAAATGCACATATCCGCTTAATAAGTGTGACGTCACGGGAAGCAGCTTCCGAGTCCAGGCACTCCATCAAGCTGTGAGGGGAAACTCAACAATTGGTAATAATAAATGTTTACAAAGCAAGGCAATGCTTTTGAAAACCACGATCACTAAATATATGAGTAATATCACACGAGTAGCAGCGTGCTATGGCAGTATATCAGCACTGATGGGAGGCGTGCATTGGCACGAGGCCACAGGCCGAGCGTAATGTGAAGCAGCGCTTCTTCTCACCAGACTGCTGTTGTGTTTGCGGTAAGGAGGGACAAGGCTGAATCCAGCTTCTTATTCGCAGCTTCTTATTGATTATCCTGTCCACCTTAAAAACCACGAGGCTTCCGTTTTTCAGCTTTTTATTTGCGCTCAAGAGAACACACTGAGCAAGGGCTTATTATGCAGTTCTGGCACCATCTTGTGGATAGACAATGTCAACCGTCTTTGGCCGCCGATGAGCTCTCAGAAATTGTAAATATTTTAAAATAGGCACTAATATTGCAAATAAACGGCATAGTTGCAATCTAAACAACTACATTCTCGACAAAAAAAAAGTTTAAAAAGTATATTTTGTTTACGTCTAACCGCAGTACTCGCAGTACTCAAACTGTAGTGTCTGCTTGTTGCTGGCTGTAGGTGGGCGGAGTAATACACAAAGGGTAAAGAGGCTGTGCGGATGCTGATATTACTTAAATTTATCACGGCTTTCAGTCAATCAGATTTGAGATCCAGACATATATATATACCCATATATATATACATACAGCGTTGTCATATATATACATACACATATATATATATACAATGTACGATGGCCAGACAGTGATACAATTTGTATAATTTATTAAAATATTGGTGCAGAGACTGTTGTGTACACCATGATTTTATATAAAATTATAAAATTCACTTTAAAGTGTGATAGGACTAAAAAGGGGTCATAAACATTTTCTCAATTCAAATGAGTAGCAGCTTGTACCCTGAAACAGTATTACAGACGCCACCGATACGTCACGTCTTAACAAGCGAATTGTTATTAGTAAGATTTAATAGTGAGTCAAACTAATGTGGAGTTTCAATAATAAGGGGTACTATATTCAAACAGAAACAGCACTGCATGGACAATTCTGTAAACTAACAAAACCCAGAGTCTAGAAGTGTTAGGCATCTCCCCCACCAGTTTTCTGTGACCTAGTTGAGTTGTTGGCACATTGTGAAAGCCTCAGCCCCCTGGCTACTTTTATTTATATAATGCCCTGACAGGATTTGTGTGGCCATCGAGCAACTTGGCAACAAACGCTGAAATGCTGATTCATAAATCATGTCTTGGTGCTTTGAATCATGGCTTTGTCCTATTCTTCTGAGGGATATTGACAGTCATTTGGGACTGTTATTCTTCAACTTTAAACCATAAAACTCGCACTTACCCTACAGTTACATCTTGGCTGCTCAAAATATCAACATACTGTAATCTGATATTATGCACTGCAGTTCTGTTGAGTGTTGCCAATGACGTACAATAGTCCATTATCTGCAGTCTGAAATCTGCCGGGCCTCTCTAATACGATTGTATGTTGTATTTGGTAGCATTTTACCTTTTAAGCAGTCGTTCATATTGTTAAGCATTGTAAACGACAAATGAATGGCAACAATAGTTTTTGGGAAAGTCCATTCTTTAATTTAAGCCATCGTTTACTCCTCATGTCATTCCAAATCTGTATTATCTTTCTTTCTTATTTGAAATACAAAAAGGAGAAAATTGTTCTCTTTTCTGTGCAGTTGTTTTCCTTACCCCTTTGGCAAAGAGTTTTATTTTTCCTTCTCATTTTCTCAGTTTACTCAACAACCTCACTAATTTGAGATTTCTATGAATGGGATTTCTCGCATCTTGTTTTTCGATGTTTGTTCTTGAAAGACAAACAAAACAGTTTTTTTTTTTTTGTATTTAGTAAAAACATACAGGGTGTCCGCGTGGTATTAAAAAAGTATTACAAGTTAATCATAATAATAATAATAAATACTAAATCAATTATGAGAAAATTTAGGCCCTTAAGATGTATTAAAAAGTCTTAATCACATTTTTTATGAGGTGTTAATTTTTGTTCAAGCTTTGTCCAAAGTGTTTGACTCCAAAAAAGCATAAAGGCGTGCTGGATCCATACCATTTGGTTCAGGCTGGGCTGCATCTGGTCAAGCTCCTCCTTCCAGGTGATGTCGCATAATTTGCGACAAATGTAGGAAGGTGATGTGATGCTCTCCACATGAAGCAAAGCCATAGAACTAAACAGACAGCAAATAGGAAAATGTAAAATTGCTTACTCCTGGTTGGAGAAAGATGAGTCTAAACAATGGCTGAAGCCTGTCGCTAAAAACAACCATGTAGTTTATTCTTTCAAGCTTTCTTCCAAGCTTATCTGAGTTGTTGCATGGTTGTGCTCCATTGATTTATTTAACTACAACTGTTTATTACAACTGTTTATTTAGTTAAAGGTTTGATACTGTTTAGAACTTGAAGTGGTTATAAGTTTTTAAAATGTTTTAAATTATTCCCTGAGGTCTTTAAAATCCTTTAGGATTCCTGCATATACCCTGATATATAGCAAAATGACTTAAAAGAATCATAAAAGTGATATGTTCTGTATTCCCCAGTGAGCTGTTCACTGCTATGCCTGATTGAGTTGACTTGAGAACCAGTTGCATCCATTACAGATCATTTACATTAGTTTAAAAAAATCCAAGAAAATAAATTTTTATTTATTTTGTAACCGTATGGAAAAGAGCAACCAACAGAATATTTGATTCTTTGTTGCAAGCTGTACAGTACACAGTAGATTTGGAAGTACATGAGGGTAAGAAAATGGACAGTATGTGGCTGAACTATGTTTAATTTATTAAAACATCTAAAATGCTCCCCCAGAGACTTGAGAATCATTTGCTTGTTCAGATTTTAATGTTCCAAAGCATCAAAAAGCTATTTGTAGCAAAACTGTGTTTTAGAGTTGAGAATATGACCATCTTTTTCTTTTCATCTTCCTCTAGCAGATCTTTGAAGAAAGTGCAGCACCTACTTTGAGTATGGACTTAGCAAGTGAGGCCCATGTTCTGGTGGTTTTATTCACCTGCTTGTTCTTGATGTGCCGGGCTCAAGAAAAGGACTACACCGTAAAAGAGGAGCAGCCGGAGAATGTGCGCATCGGAAACCTGCGCAAAGACCTAAACTTGAACCTGGATCCAGACATTAAACTGTCTCCTGCGCTGCAGTTTAAACCTGTCTACAAGACAGGTGATGTGCCTTTAGTCAAGGTAGAAGCCAGCACAGGAGAAATTCTTACCACAGCCAACCGCATCGACCGCGAGAAACTCTGTTCTGGAGTCTTCAACGAGAAGCGCTGCTATTATGAGATTGAGGTTGCTGTACTACCTGATGAGATTTTCCGACTGGTCAAGATCCGCTTCCTCATCGAAGACATCAACGACAATGCCCCACTCTTTCAGTCGACAGTTATCAACATCTCCATTCCAGAAAACACAGCCATCAACAGCCGCTACCCAGTCCCTTCCGCATTTGACCCTGATATAGGAATCAATGGGATTCAGCACTATGAGCTTGTCAAGGTGAGTTCAACGTTCAGCTGTGATTTATGACATGACACCACCATTTTATCAGCCCTTAATGTCCGAAAGAAAAAAAGATAGAAATGTTTGGCTCAAGGTTTTAAAAGTAATTCCCTGTGTTTTGTTTAAGGTAAGTAGGTAATTGCAAGATAGATATGAACAATGAGGGAAATGATACTTTCTCTTAATTGATGTCTTCTGAGCAGCTAGCGTAATATTCTCAGAGGCTTAATGTAGTCTGCTCCGACTGGAAAGTAGGATAATGGTATGCAAACTATTAAATCGTATAAAGTAGCAGATATGTTGCATGTGTGTTTAATTTAGCATTTTATGGAGAGTCAAAGGGGCCTTTTATCCCAGAAGTGGTAAAAAGACACTAAGCACGCTCTTCATCTGGGCTGTCAGTCACAACGCAGAAGATTCCGACATAACATAGTTCAGTGAATGAACTCTTATTCCCTAGAAAGGTCATGCTGTATTTTAATTAAAATTCAAATACAGTGTGAAATTCAAATACAGTGTGAAACAAAGAGCCCAAGACTGTTATTAAAGTGTGAAAGAGTAATTTGTACCTTTTCTTTTGAGAATTAGCCGAATCCTTGCTTTTCATGTCTGATTAAGTTACCAATTTGCATTTTTAAAGAGTCTCTCTCTTTCTCTTTCTCTTTCTTTCTCTCTCTCTCTCTCTCTCTCTCTCTCTCTCTCTCTCTCTCTCTCTCTCTCTCTCTCTCTCTCTCTCTCTCTCTCTCTTTCCCTCTCTCACTCTCTCTTTTTCTCTCTCTGCCAAGCCTGCTGTGGCTCTTTCGTTTGCCCGTGCTTGGAAAATGACCAGTGCGATGCCTCATAAAATTACAGTAAATATGTAAAGTCTCTGTTGCCTTTCGGATGATTTTATTTGTTCTTCATCTGCGAGTGTAGTGTTTCTTTTTATGAATCATGCATGCAAGTTTGGTGAGGGTAGATCTGAGTAAACAGAAATGGAACGGCAGGATATGTTTCATCCTCAGAGGTTGTTGAAAGCATCCTACGAGCGGCATCTGGCCGTGAATCCACCTCTTGGACTGCGTTTGCATGGTCCTGTGAGAGTACGAATCTCTGAAGCTCCCACACAGTAATGGTTTAGACCGGCTCACCGTCAGCATGGAGCTGCACGATTAGCATTGTGGGGCACAGCTGCTGCGCACATAGCTTTGAAAGAGCTCTGATAGCAATCCCTCTTCTGCTCTTTATTCATTCCAGTCATGTCCCCTAAGGAGGAAGCCCTCGCTTATGACACAGAGGGCCGTTATTGCCTACCCCTGTTTTAATTGCGCTGCCATATTAATTGTTCCATCAGCATTAGTGTTGCCATGTCACCTGGAACGATGCACAGAAGCACCTCTGGACACTATCAAGGTCAGCCTACAGAAAGTAATACCATGCATGGCTGGAGGAGTGCTTTCCATTAGAAGAGATTTTATCACTTAAAGAGAACCTCTTTACAAGTCCTATCTGGAGGCATGTGGATCAGATCAGGCTCATGGGATGAGGATATTGACGTTTCTGTTGTGGGTTCCACCCAACTCTTTGTTATTTTTACCCTTCCATTTAAGCACTCTAACCTCACATTAAGAAAGCCGTTTCTTTCTTTTGAAGCCATTTGTGTGTTTTTAATCGCCCGGGACCTTCAGCGTTGTCATTTTTAAGATTGAAACTTAAGAAGGGATGTTTTGAAAGCACTTTCATTACAGCAAGTCTCCATTGGATTCCTTATTTGGGGAGTCAAGGTCAGCGCTAAAAGTTGTTATCATTTCATTTCAATAATTCATGAGTATTTTGGTTTTCATCCGTGTCTGATTCTGATTTGAAGTGGAAGAGAATCTAGCTCAGCTTAAATAATTTATAGAAAATGTGATTTTATTTTATTTTTTAAGTTCTCACTTCTGCAGTTATTTCACTTCAAGACAATGAGAAGAGCCAGCCGAATGATGCATTAATGATCAAGGGCTGACAAGTAACATGTCATAAAGAGTTTGCATGAATATTACAACACAAAGGCTTACGAGTGATTTTCGAGAAAGATATCATCCGCTTTGAACAAAGTAATTGTTGTGCCTCGAGTAGAGCTGAAGGGTTCTGACACTTCTCACAAAAGGTTTGTTTCCCAGGAAACAATTGTCGTATATGAAATAAATAGTAATGATTATAACAATTAGCTCGAGAGAGTATAGATACCCGTTTAATTGTACTCCCTTGAGAATAAGTCAGAGTAAAAGTGCATTAGCTTTAAGGATGAGTGGATAAGGTAAACTGATTTCTGTTAGTGTTTTGGACAGTAGTGGACACTGGGGAAAAGTAGCAGTTTTCTAATTGCATTACTGACTGTCAAATGGTTCCAGGTTTCATTTGTGCCTAATGTTTGCCTGATACCTCAGCCAAAGTGTGACCAGGGATGCCTTGCTTGTGTTTGGTTTTAGTCAAACGGTGTACATCTTATTAAAGTAGGCAGCGAATATAAAATACAAATGTAAATATGACTACTTGGATACTATTACTGACATTAATAATAATAATAATAATAATAATAAAATTATAGTTATTATTATTATTATTATTATTATTATTATTATTAGTGTTTTTATATGCTTTTTATATGCTTACATTTCTACTGTTTGCAGTGCAACGGTGCAAGGAAGTAAAATATTCAGTTTCCCAGTTGTTGATACTGAGTTCATTCTGAGTTGCAGCTGTAGAAGGTCATCTCATTGATTCATACAGCAGATTCTTTGCCAGTCTGCAAAGCTGAAATAAACTCTGTGGTTAAACTATGCAAAATGAAGCTCACTGATGCTTAATATTATACCGTTAAGATACTGTTTTCTTTGGGTTATTTATAACTGACATTAGCTTCCTCTGCATATATTTCTTAATTGCACTAGACAACTGGGTTCAATTTAAGCGAGATTTTAAGCATTGTTTTACATCCAGTATCATTCCTTGTCAGTCTTTTACACTAATGGAAGCAATTCATCCCATGTGTCTCTCGTAATGCTCTATGGGTCAGTTGGTATGAATATGTAGATTCATATGCACTACCTGTATTAATTTCAGACATTTGTCACATCCCTTGGGGCTGTGATTCATGTTCTTTTGACTTTACCCGAGTCTGTTTGAAGATAATCAGAATTCCCCAGCCTCATTTTTATGGGCCTGGCTTGCAAAATTATGATTGATCCCCTTATTGCTAGCCATTTTTAAAAACAGTCTCATTAGATAAAACATGTCTTATCTTATCCTGTATAAGACCAAAAAAAAAAAAAAAAAAAAAAAGAGGTCGTTCGGCTAACACGCATACATTTATAACTGACAAAATGTAACCCACCTTCATTGTAACCAGAAGCACACCAAACAGATTTGTTTCTCACAGATTTTTCTGCTGATTCTCATATAAAACTACAGCAGTCAGTTTTGTTGAATTGCATTGCCTATATAAGGAAGGAGAGCTGCTTTGCATGTGCTAATATATGCAGGCAGCCAAACTGTTACTTTCATAACCTTTCTGTGTTTAATGCTAATTATGTACTTGGATGAGTATTGATATGTGTGTTTTTGCATGTGTTGGTAGCACTGACAGTAGACCACGGATGGTCACAAAAGTGTGCCAAGAACTACCAAAGGGGGATGTTGCATGATTTTAGCATGTGCAAAGCTTATTCTGTCAACCCAATATTTAAATTGTTGTTTGCTAGTGTAGTTATTATGCGGCTGCATGCAGGGTGCCAATAAAAAGTGTATTGTTAGAGCCAGACTAAATGATTCAAGATTACCCATGGCTTGGGAAATGCATATACGTATCGTAATCACATTTGAAATATGTGCCTAGACAGAGTAATCTTTCCCAGCTTTATGTGCGGCAGGAAGCTTATCTCTTAAGGAAGTTGCTTTTTCTTGTTCTAGCATGAAAATGTTTTTGACTGAAAGAGCTTCAAAGAGCCTCTTTGTTTCACAAATGTGCTTGACTCTCATTCAGGCACTGTTCCCCTGTCTTCCTCGCTTACTAACCGCGGAAATATAGAAAGTGTGCTATGTTTGCCCTTAGTAGTATGTAGCCTGATCTGTAATCATAAATATTAGGGCTAATTTTGGTAAGAAGGTAATTATTTTAAACAGTCAAAGCTGCTTTCTCATGGGGCTTGCATATGTATTTGTTTTCATTTTCCTCAGGCTTTGCTGTTGCCTAGATTTAGCTTTTTTCTGGGTTTTCCCTTTGCTTTAATCTGCGATGGTCTTGCAATATGATTAAAATGGGATCTTATCTCTTTGACTCCTTTTTAGCTGCTTTCCTCACATATGAACTTGAAACTACAAAAGCTGTCTTTCGTATACTAAATCAGAGCCTTGGTTGTTGGATAAAACAATAAGTTTTGTGCAGCAAAGCAGAATACACCAGGGAATAATGCTAGAACTCACTGTTTCATTATTGTACGACTATGAGAGGCAGTGTGGCTTTGTTACTTGTATTAGTTGGTAGAAATTGTTGTTTTTGAATGTTACATTTCCAATTTTCTATCAGCAAATGGTTTACTTTTAGCAAATGTACACTAATCATGCTTATCAGCAAAGGTCAGGGCAAAATATATTTCATGACAGGTCAATAAAATATATTTGCAATATTTCAAACAGGAATATGTGCATTGATTTATGCTCATGCATGTAAATATGGAATGACACAAAGTAATGTCGTCTCTAACAAACAATTTTTGATTGTTTACCACATCTTACACTTATTTACTTTCTGTGGAATCTGTTTTCCCTGCATCGTTTATATGACATGTTTTAGTTTTCAGGTGCTTGATGGAACTGTTTACACTATAGGGATCGAATGTTTGCTTTATAGGATCATATCCCCCGGCCAGGCTTTTCGAGTAAATATTTTGAAGACCTTGTGCATTTTCTCATAGGATTAAACAACTTTAACCCCAAGGTTTAATGCGGAAGCTAAAACCAACATCTGTTGAAAGCCAGAATAAATGACTGGCTCAAATACATCAGTATTTGTATGTTTCTTACATGTGTTTGTGAAATGTGTGATGGATTATCATAACACGTATTCTCACATAAATAGGAAAGCAAGAAAAATAGTAACATGTGCAAAGATAAAAACAACAATATACATAATGACTTCTTCAAGTGAGAAGAAAAAAAAAAGTACTATGGTATTTTTTGTCTTAGTCTTCCTAGCTGAGGTTTAGACAATGATGATGTTCTTGGTCAAATATACAACAAAAAGTTAACATTCTTGTTTTATGTGTGTTTTCCAGAGTGTGAGTGAATTTGGCTTGGACATCATTGAGACACCTGAAGGAGACAAATGGCCCCAACTCATAGTCCAGCAGAGTCTTGATCGAGAGACAAAGGACACCTTTGTGATGAAAATTAAAGTAGAAGATGGTGGCAACCCTCCAAAGTCCAGCACAGCCATTCTTCAAGTGACCGTCTCAGATGTGAATGACAATCGGCCGGTGTTCAAGGACAGCGAGGTGGAAGTAAATGTTCCAGAGAATGCCCCAATGGGAACGTCTGTCACTCACCTCCATGCCACTGATGCTGATCTGGGATCCAATGCTCAAATTCACTTCTCTTTCAGCAACCAAATATCCCCTTCCACCAAACGACATTTTGCGATTGACAGCACAACTGGACTGATTACCGTCAAGCAGCCACTGGACAGGGAAGTCAACCCAGTGCACAAGCTTATAGTTCTAGCCAGTGATGGAAGCTCTACACCTTCAAGGGCTACAGTGATAGTCAACGTGACAGACATTAATGACAACGTTCCCTCTATAGATACCCGTTATATAATGAATCTTGTAAATGGCACTGTGCTGTTGTCTGAAAATGCCCCACTCAACACAAAAATAGCCCTAATTACTGTGACAGACAGAGATTCAGATCTGAACGGTAAAGTGACATGTTACACTGATCATGATGTACCTTTTAGATTGAAGCCGGTCTTCAATGATCAGTTTTTACTTGAAACTGCTGCACCCTTAGATTATGAGACCACTCGAGAGTATGCGATTCGGATAGTTGCATCTGACTCTGGGAAACCTCCTTTAAACACTTCTGCAATGGTGCTGATTAAAATCAAGGATGAAAATGACAATGTTCCTGTTTTCCCCCAGCCTGAAATCCAGCTGTCCATCCCGGAAAACAATGACCCTGGCACACAGTTGATAAAAATCAGTGCAACAGATGCTGATAGTGGTTCTAATGCTCTTATTATTTATAGTCTTGGCCCAGATGCTCCTGATGGGTTTAACATAGATTCTCGATCTGGAATTCTTTCTGTTGTCAAAAGGCTAGATAGAGAGAAGCAGGAGAAGTATTCATTCACAGTCATTGCAAGGGATAACGGTACAACTCCTCTTCAAAGCAACGTCACTGTAAAGCTGATAGTCCAAGACCAAAATGATAACAGTCCTGCCTTTACCCATCCCGAGTACAACTTTTATGTGCCTGAGAACCTTCCTTTGTATGGGACAGTGGGTTTGATCACTGTCACAGATGCGGATGCTGGCGACAATGCAGTCGTCACCCTCTCGATCATTAACGGGAAGGACAATTTCATCATTGACCCCAAAACTGGGGTGATCAAGCCAAACATTACCTTCGACAGGGAGCAACAAAGCTCCTACACATTTGTTGTCAAGGCTGTGGATGCAGGTCTAATGCAAACCACCTCATATGCAAAGGTCACTATAAATGTTGTTGACGTGAACGACAATCGACCAGTGTTTGTCATCCCCTCCTCAAACTACTCCTATGATCTAGTACCTTCAAACACTAGCCCTGGATCTGTGGTGACCAGAGTGTTTGCTATAGATAATGATACTGGGATGAATGCTGAGCTCCAGTATAGTATTATTGGAGGGTCGCTGAGAGGACTGTTTACCATTGACAAAACGACAGGCAACATTACTCTGCAGGAAAAGATTGTAGCAGCAGACCAAGGTCTACATAGGCTGGTGGTGAAGGTCAAGGACTTGGGGCAGCCAGAGTCCTTACATGCAATTGCCCTTGTCCATTTGTTTGTGAATGATACGGTCTCTAATGCCACGTTCATTCAGGAGCAACTACGCAAAAGTTTAGAGACTCCTTTAGAGCGGAACATTGGGGACAATGATGTGACACCCCAGACTAATGGCTATGTAATTGTCGTTATTGCCATAATTGCTGGGACTATGACTGTTATCCTGGTAATTTTTGTAACTGCTTTGGTACGCTGTCGACAGACACCGAGACACAAAGTTGTTCAGAAGAGCAAGCAGAGTGGCGAGTGGGTTTCACCCAACCAGGACGGTCGGCAGATTAAAAAGAAAAAGAAGAAGAAGAAGAGGTCTCCAAAAAGTTTACTGTTGAATTTTGTTACCATTGAGGAAACCAAGTCTGATGACCCTACTCATGAACACGTCAATGGCACCTTAGACCTACCTGTTGAACTTGAGGAGCAGACAATGGGAAAGTACAACTGGGCTACCACACCAACTACCTTCAAACCCGACAGTCCTGACTTAGCCAAGCACTACAAATCCGCTTCCCCTCAGCCAACATTCCAGATCAAACCAGAGACCCCTGTGGCTCCCAAGAAGCATCATGTCATTCAGGAACTCCCACTGGACAACACATTCGTGGTGGGCTGTGACTCGCTTTCCAAATGTTCCTCCAGCAGCTCCGACCCCTACAGCGTTTCAGAGTGCAGCTGTCAAGGGGGCTTCAAGGCACCTGGACAAATCCACACCAGACAGGTAATTCACAACTTCCTTTCTTAAACCACTCGCTGCTCCAGCTCCCATTTGTACTGTCCTTCTGTTAGAAAGATGTGGAATGGAGGGTGGCAGCCGTATGTGCTAAGCTTCACCAAGAGCTCAAAG